>NC_056729.1:1324089317-1324354320 GCF_019279795.1 Protopterus annectens
ACACTAGTAATAGACGACTCTATTGTCAGGTACACTGATGTCCCACTAACTAGGCTGGACAAGAAGAAGGTTACAGTTAGCTGTCTGTCGGGCACCAGGATCTGCCACATAACACAAGCACTCAGGTCGCGCCAGAACAAGTACAAATACGACTCTGTCATTGTCCATGTTGGTGTGAATGACCTGAGACGTATCTCTCTGGACTACATGAAAAGAGACATGGAAGAGCTCTCTGATCACATAGCTCAGGCCGGTATGACCCTGACCCTGAGTAGCATCCTGCCCTCACCAAGAATGATGCCACAGTATAATGAAAAAAAATTATCAATTTCAACAACTGGCTAAGTTTCTGGAGTCATTCAAAGGAGATCCAGTATCTGTCCGCCTAGGATGACATGCTCAACAAGCCACGTTGCTTTACAAGAGATGGCTTGCATCTGTCACCCTTAGGCTTTAGAATAATGGCCAAGGCTTTTTCCGCCCCCATAGTGCCTTTTTTAGGCAAGGCTCAAAAGACAAACCCACCACCGTAAATAGCACAAGTAAATAAAAACGTGTAATGCTACTCAACGCCAGAAGTCTAAACCTCAAAATGCATGCATGCGAGGCACTCCTCAGTATGGAAAACATTGATATCTGTGCAGTAACAGAAACCTGGTTTAAGGCTTCAGAGAGCACCCCAGCACTACCAGGCTATAACTCATACCATACTTTTTGGCCACAGAATCCGGACCGAAAAACAAAAGGCGGGGGTGTATCCATATTCATGAAGGATACCCACACCTCCAGGTTAGTAGCGCAGCACGATGCCTCAGAGATTATCCATGTGCAATTAACAAGGGGCAAAACTGCAATTCAAATTGTAGCTTGCTACAGATCACCCACCATGACCCAGGACCCCCATTTCACATTTCTGGTTACACTGTAAAATATGAAGGTTCTACCAAACACCCAAATATTGGGTGATTTCAATGACCCAAACAAAAACTGGGAGAACTACTCAAGTACTAACTCCCTTGCCCAACGCTTCCTAGAATTTATAAACTCAAACATCCTGGATCAACTGGTCAACACGCCCACCAGAGTTGACAACATATTGGACCTGGTCATCACCAACATGGGCGACTGGTGTTCCACACCAGAGGTCAACCCCTTGCTGGTTAGATCAGACCATAGACTAATCACTCTGGATATCCACGTTCTGCCCCACCCCCAATCAAGGAAACTACCGTGGAAAAACTTTTCAAAAGCAAACTTCACGTTACTTAAGACTGAGGTGGAAAGGTTCACAGCCTACATGGTAAAGGAAAATACTTTCCAAGCTGCTGAATCCCTTACAAAGGCACTCTATGAGCACCTGCAAGAATGAATGGATCATGGTATCCCAAGCAAAACCAAGACTCACTCCTTCAAGAAAAGGAAACCAGTCTGGTGGACCCCTGCCATAAACAAGCTATACAATAGCAGGAGGAAACTAGTACAGAAAAAAGTAAAATCCCAAGAAGGAAAGACATTCCTGATCAGTATCAGCAAGAAACTACAATCCCTCATAAAATCATCTAAGGCTAGCTTCGAAAGAAAAATTACCAAGGACTCCAAAGATAACCACAAAGTGTTCTTTAGCTATGTCAAGAACCTAAGTGGAAACTCTCAGATCTGCTCTGAGTTAATGCAGAATGGCACAAAATACAGTGAACCGACTGATATTGCCAACATTCTGGCAGATAGGTTTATTGCAAACTTTACCCCCCTCTCACCCCCTAAAGGGCCCATAACCACACCAGAAGAATGTGGAGCCCTGGCAATCACTGACACACAGGTTAAAACAGCCCTATCCAAATCCAAAAACACAGCTTAAATGGGACCAGACAGTGTCCCAGGCTGTGTCTTACACGAGCTCCAAAATGAACTAACCCCTCACTTAAACACATTGCTCAAATGTAGCCTCTCTACAGGCTACGTACTCATAGGTGCACAGCAACAGTTATCCTCCTCCACAAAGGTGGAGCCACAACAGACCCTGGGAACTATCGCCTTATAAGCCTGACTAGCCTGGTCTGCAAGGCGTATAATCATGGAACTCATTAACTGAGACATTGGGGACCTGCAAACATTGGAACCTACCCAGTTTGGCTTTGTTAAGGGCAGATCATGCCTCCTAAACCTGGTGGACTTCTTTGAGATAGTTACCAAGGCTTTAGATGAGGGAAAGGAGGTCCACACAGCCTACCTAAACCTTGCAAAGGCTTTTGACACCATTTCCCATTCTGGTATTATAGACAACCTCACCAGCCTGAACATAAACCCCTATGTCACGAGATGGGTTGCCAATTGGCTCACAGAGAGAACCCACACGGTGAGAGTTGCAGGCTCTAGGTCCGACTCTAAACTGGTTACAAGTGGCGTCCCCCAGGACTTAGTCCTGGGACCCCTTCTGTTCAGTATATACTTCTCAGAGGTGCACACAAGCACAGGAGGACTATGGCTGACCAAGTTTGCAGATGACTGCAAACTGGGGGCCATAACTGACTCTTCGGCTGATACAGACATTGTTCAGAAGGGTCTCACTGAGACGGATACCTGGTGTCAAAATCATGGTCTCAAGCTAAATGCCAAAAAGTGCATAGTCATCCCCTTTGGAAAAAACAAAGTACCCGTGAACTACCACATAGGTGGTAGTCCCCATAAATACAGAAAATGTAATAAGGGATCTGGGGACCCAAGTAGATAGTAATCTCTCCTTTGATAATCATATTGCCAAGGTGGTTAGTAAATCCTTCTATGTGGCCCACCTAATCACAAAAGGGTTTGCATCTAGAACAAAAGAGGTTATTGTGCCCCTCTACTCATCACTCATCAGACCCATCATAGAGTACAATGCCCCATTTGGGATGAACCTTACAAGACACCTGCAACAGCTGGAAAGACCAGAGAAGTACCTCACCAATAGGATTACTGGCCTCAAACAGATGCCCTGTGCAGCCCGACTGAAGAAACTCCAGCTGTACTTGGTTGCATACCGCTTACTCAGATGTGATCTCTGCCTGACATAAAAAGGCCATGTCCAACCCAGAATTGATGGACATGCTCCACCTAAAAAAAGACAAATCCCCGAGAGCCACATGCTCTAGGAATCTAAACCTCACCACAATGATAAATAGGATGTGCTGGAGGGATAGATTCCTGTCCCAGAGACTCCCCATGCTTTGGAACAGGATTCCAATCTACATTAGGCAGAGCCCCTCACTAACACTCTTCAAGAGAAACCTTGATGAGTGGATGGGAAACAGAAAATTTACCCCAGGGATCACTGCAGTGGCTCTGCTGGACAGAAGCACAGGGAACTAATGGCTCTGCTGTACAGAGGCACAGGGAACTAATCTAAGGGGGCTGTGAAAGCCACCACATTCTGGCTAGGCTTATAGATGCCCTCGGGCAGATAGCCTAGTACTTACCTATGAACCTAACCTATGAACCCATATATAAATATATATATATATATATATATATATATATATATATATATATATGTGTGTGTGTGTGTGTGTGTGTGTGTGTGTGTGTGTGTGTATATATATATATATATATATATATATATATATATATATATATATATATATATATATATATATATATATATATATATATATATATATATATATATATATATATATATATATATATACATATATATATATGTGTGTGTGTGTGTGTGTGTGTGTGTGTGTGTCTGTGTGTGTAGTACAGTCGGACATCAGACTCACACTCTGAACCTCTTACTGCAACAAATCTGACCAAAGGCTGTGTAAATGGTGGTGAAGGGGCCCGAACTAGGGCCCTGTTGTAATTATTGCCCTTATCCCTTCCTCCACAGAAGAACTGTTCTGCCCTGCAATAAAATTATAAGGCCTGCCAAGTCCTGGACCCAGGGCCTTGTAAACTATTATCAAAGCAATGTACCATTACACCATCTGAGCCTTACAAAATAGTGATGGCATTCCAAACATATCAGTTAGTACAGTCATCCAACAGCAGGAAAAGGAGTCTGTAGAATCAGTCAGGTAGTCTATATATATACATATATATATATATATACACATGTATATATGCATGGAGATGGATATATGTGGACAAATCTATACATGATACACACACACACACACACACACACACACACACACACACACACACACACACATATATATATATATATATATATATATATATATATATATATATATATATATATATATATATATATATATATATATATATATATATATATCTATAGAGAGAGAGAGAGAGATACATCCACATTCATATCTGCATATATGAATACATACATATATATAGAAATGTGAAGAAATACATTTATATATATATATATATATATATATATATATATATATATATATATATATACATAAATATACATAAATATATGACAGCTACAAAGACATACAATCAGAGGGTCATGCTGCTGCACACTGGAATTCTAAATCTGGAAATTCACTCACTGGAAGTATTCCTTAAAATGGGGAACAATGACATATGTGCTGTAACAGAGACCTGGTAAAAGCAGCAGGAAGCACCCCTGCAGTACCAACCTATAATTAATTCCACAACTTTTGGCTGCCGAATGTAGACTGAAGCTCCAAATGTGGTGGTATTTTCATATTCATAAATGATGCACACACCTCTAGAGTGGTAGACCAACATTATGCATTACAGATCCTGCAGGGGTAGCTGACATTGGGTAAGACAGTGGTTAAGGTTGTAGCCTGCTATAGGTTCCCACACATGTCCCAAGACTCTCACTCCATGTCCATAAGCACCCTGGAGAATATTAGTGTCCAACCTAACACTACCATACTGGTTGACTTCAACTACCCCACCATTAACTGGGAAACCTACTCATGTACCGATGCGCATGCCCATCACATCGATCTGGTCCTTCCTAACGGTGGCTGTTGCTCTACACCAATAGTCAACTCCTCCCTTGTTATATCTGAACACAAATTAATCACCTTTGGAAATCCACAGCCCTCCTACCCCCCTGCACAGGTAATCACCATGAAAAGCCTTTCCAAAGCTAACTATGGCCTCATAAAATCAAAGGTGGCTATCCTCACAGCAGCTGTGCAAATGCAGACTAGTTGCATGACAGCTGAATCAAACAATGCATTATGAACACATACACAAATGCATGGCTACCACCTTACCCAATAAAACCAGGACCCTCTCCTCAAAAAAAGGAAGCTGATCTGGTAGTCCCCTGCCATAAAGAAACTGTACAACAGAAGGAGTGAACCAATGTGGAATAAGGTGAAGTCCCAAGACAGGAAATAAACCCTTATCAGCCTCAATGAATGGTTGAGATCCCTCATCAAATACTTAGCTTAGCTGTGAGAACAGAACTGGAGCACATAGTAAAGGCAACCACAAGGCCTCATACTGTTATGTGAAGAATCTCCATGGCAATACCAAAAATAGTTCTGAGCTACTACACAATGGTGCCTCCCAGACTGAGCCAACAAATAATGTCAATATACTGGCTGGCATCTTGAATGCAAACATTATCCCTCACTCCCTCTCAAAAGAGCAATCACAATACCAGTACACCACCAGGCACCCAGTATTACTGCAGCACAGCACTGTCCAAGGCCAAGAATACAGCTTCTATGGGACCTGAGAATATCCCTGGCTGTGTTCTACATGAACTACAGAGTGACATGACACCTTTCTGGTGTGCCCTGTTCAACCACAGCCTCACCTCAGGCTTTGTCCATACTGAATTGTGCACTGCTACAGTCACCCCTCTCCACAAATGAGGTGTAACTACAGACCCTGGGAAATACCACCCCAAATGCCTGAAATGTCTGTTATGCGAAGCTATGGAATGCATCATCATGCACCTAATAAACAGGGATATGGGAATCTGCAGACTCAGGATCCTACACAATTTACCTTTGTGAAGGGTAGGTCATACCTGCTCATTCAACCTGGTCATCATCTTGGCATCAGTGAACTGAGCTGTGGATGAAGGCAAGGTGACACATGCAACCTACATTGATCTAGCCAAAGCCTTTGATAACATTCCTCACTCACTAAGCTCAGCATCAACCCCCTATATCACTAGGTGGGAACAGAGACACAAACACAGGGGTAGATTGGACATACTGCTGTCATATATTGAGACCATTTCTGATGTCACTGGGTTTGTTGTAACATCCTTTATGAGGAATATGACATCGGTAATACTAATAGAGGTGAGTATTTACTGACTGCATTCCCAACAATCCACGATTGATTTACCAAGTACACCAACTGTCTGGTGAACACACAAAACATAACAGGCAGGCATGTGGAACATGTGGACAATCTGTGGACAGCATGCCAGTGGAGAGGTATGTCAGAGACATTTCACTGTGAGTTGTGATGTCACACACTAAATGCATGTCCACACAAACACTGTCAATCTATAAATCCACCATGTGTATAACAGCACTGATGACATAGTATCTGTTCTGGGGATATGTCCCCCATGTTGGTTGGCTGTCTCCACATGTCCTGTCCTGTGACGTATTGCCACAAACTGTATGCAAATCTATAGGCCACCACCTCTGTAATGTCCCTCACACAGGCAAGGAAATGGGGCAAGGCCCACATTAAGGAATGTCTCATATTTTGGAACTAGAGCAATGTCCAGGCCCACAGCACAATATAATGTGGGCACCTACATACTGGTATGGCTGTAGCAATACCTGACATCTGGACAGACAGAAAGTAGATAGCCAAAAGGTCATGCATTAGGATGAATGTTTTGAAAGATGCATGTCTGAAACTGAAAAGTATGCCATTACTATATGACAGCAGTCCTCAATGACATGTCCAAAGAAATAGTAGTCTATAGTTAATATCAACATATCAGATCAATATCCAATAGGAGATACATATAAACATACAGCTCAAACACTAAGAACAAGATACTCAGTACTCATAGTCCAGCTTTGCATGCAGGGGTGTATGGTTCCAGTACTACAATCTGAAATCTACTCTTACTTGAAAAAGCACTGTTAAAAGTACTAACGTAATGATACCATATGTGTTAAATGATTTCTGTCAACTAGTGCACTGTGCTGGTGTAACATGCAAGTGTGACTGCATATAACCTGGGATACTACCCATGTATGAAACAAATCCAAAGAGAAAAGATTGTGGTACTACCCATGTATACCTAGGTGTCCCATATGGTATACTCACACCCCTTGCTACTGTAATGACACCACATAGAAGCATGCTATGTACAGGAAATTACATACACATATTAAAGATGTCATTACCCTGCTATTTTATGAGACTGGAAAGTGATTACTGGTTACCAGGGCTAAGCTATGTTTATCAGGTGTAAGCATTGCTTAAATGTAAAATCAGATTTGTACACTGGTAAGTGAAGCCTGCACGATGTAAGCGCCTTTTAATTTAACCGTACAATAGCAGAGCTTACCATCGCACAAACTCATGCAAACATGCTCAAAGCTGCTCAAAACTGCCTTGATCATTCTGTATCCAACAGTCCTTGTTCTGCCTAGCAACAAAATAAACATCCCTTGCAGGTTTTAAACCCAGGACCTTGCACACTATAGCCTATACAGTTTACCAGTAAGCCACCTCAGTATTGTTTGAGGATGTTTTCTCAAACATACCCTTCTTTACATCTAGTTTACAATAGGGAAGAGACAAGTGTGCAATTAAGAAGGATTGCTATCTATAAATATATATATCTGAATAGAAACATACATAGAGAGAGAGAGAGAGTGAGATATGTAGGGAGCTCCATATATGTGTACAACAATATATAGATATAGTAACAATAAATACTGAGGTGTATATATATATATATATATATATATATATATATATATATATATATATATATATATATACAAACACACACACACAAATATATACATATATATATATATATACATATATATATATATATATATATATATATATATATATATATATATATACACACACACACACACACACACACACACACACACACATATATATATATATATATATATATATATATATATATATGTGTGTGTGTGTGTGTGTGTGTGTGTGTGTATGTATACATGTCCCAAAATGCCCATACAAACACATATTCTGCTGATAGACCCCCCACAACTGGGGCAGTATGCACAGTTGGATACAAAAGCCATGACACTCACATCCGCCCCGCCCCCACCAGTCCATATAAATAAGTGAACATTATACTGCTGCAGAATCATGATAGCCATACACAATGGACAGACATACAACAATCTCTTAGCAAAACAAATAAAATGTCTGAACATAGCAAAGAAAAATACTACCAGCAAGTAATTCACACATGTTTATTATACTGTTTTGGCCAAAGCCTTCAAGGAGTAAACATTACCAGAAATAAATGCCTTAATCACAAGAAGTAATTAACACCTAATTATATAACTGAATACACAGCCACCAATTGCACTCATCATTTAACCCCCTATGGGATAAAGTATCACGGTTAATATTAATACATTGTGTCTGTACATAACAATTGTCCTTTTATAAATGTTTCATCACACTGAGGAACAGATGTTTTCAGAAACAGTACCTTGAGACCCACTACTGTCCCCATGGTAAGATTTATTCAGATGTACGCCTATTGAACTGACATATTTCTTATCAGTAATACATCTGAGATGTTCTAACAGCCTAGTTTTAAAACGTGTTACTGTCCCCCACATAAAATATGTTACAAGGCCATCTAAGTGCATTCTCTATACACCTACCTCTTGAATGTACAGACATGTTTCCAAGCCATTCCCCTTAGCAGGAATTACAGCATTAAATAATGATAGACCAGTATACCTATCCACCTACTACTGTATGACATCTGGAGAGAACCTAACATAATTGGTGGACAGAATCCCAAATACATGGCCATACATGAAATATTGCTGTTATACACTGAGAAAGTTGCTGGTGTTACAGGGTTTGTTGTAACATATATGTTCTGAGGGATATAAAGTAAAAAAAACAAATGGATGTTACCATCTACATGGCAATATCAGTTGGTTCTGTAATTTTCATGCTGAGCAGATCTGAGTGTTGCCATTGAGATTCTTGACATAGCTATAGAATGCTTAGTGGTTACCCATAGAATCAGTGATAATTTTGTTTTCGTAGCTAGCTTTGGAGGATCTTATAAGGGATCTCAGCTTCTTACTGAAGCTGACCAGGGAGCTCTTCCACTCAAGGGATTTTACTCTTTTTTGCAACAGTTTCTTTCTTCTGTTGAAGAGTTTGTTTATCTCAGAGGACCACCAGATTGGCTTCCTTTTGTTTTGGAGGATCATGTCTTGGTTCTGTTTGGGATAGTACAATCCATGCACTCGTGTAAGTGCTTATAGAATGCATTTGTGTAGGATTCAGCAGTTGTAACTGTATTATCCATCTGCATGGGTGTCATGAAGTTCGCCACTTCTGTCTTAAGAAGCATGAAGTTGGCTTTGGAGAAATTTTTTACTGTGGTTTCCTTAATGGTGGGTGATGTGGATATCTAGTGTGATTAGCTTATGCTCAGATCTGACCAACGAGGAGTTGACTTCAGGTGTGGAACACCGGTCACTCATGTTGGTAATGACTAGGTCTAGGATATTGTTGCCCCTGGTGGGGGTGTGGACAAGTTGATCCAGGCCATTGGAATTTATGAATTCCAGAAAGCATTGAGCGAAGGAGTTGGTATGAGTAGTTTTCCCAGTTAATGGTGGGGTAGATGAAATCACCCATTATTAGGGTGTTTGGTTGAACCCTAATATTTTCTACTATATCAAGAAAATCAAAGTACTTTCTGATGTCAGTGGCACTGTTGTGGTCAACAGGCATGTAGTCCACTGCAATCACACCGTGGGTGCTATCTGTGAGGCAATATGCAGAGGAATTACCGATATAGTGGTTGTTGCCTAGCCAAGTGTGTTTGTGTATAATACATGGGTGGAGAGTGGTCTCTGAATAATAGAAGGGTTGCCTATATTGTTCGCTAATCCATACTGTCAAGTAGCCATTGCACATGGCACTAGACATTTAGGGCTGTGGATTGTCTACACCAACCTCTTCGGTGTTTGACAACTGGTGGCCTTGTAATGTGGACATTGTGACATATACTAGGTCCTCAACATAATAATTTAGCAAAACTCACTCACCAATGGATAATGGATAGGGCTATTACACAATCACACTGACCCCTCCACACTTGCCAGTAGTGAGTTTCAAACCCTTACCTAGCTATGTATTGTTACTACAGTGTACCACATTTAGCACACACACCACAGAGCTTATAGGATGGATGTTGTCCCAAGGTACTTCTAAGGTGAGGAACATCACCAGTCCCCTTGTAAATACTGGCATTGGGTGATGTAGTGGGTGAAAGATTCCAAAAAATACTTTACCCTACATACGCATTTACATTTGCCAGGGGTGAGATTCACATCTCTATCTTACTATCATTTTGAACCATTACATTATGCATTTACCACATGCACCACTGACCGTATATGGTTTAGGGTTGCCAACAGGTACTTCTAAGGTGGATGATATCTGCAGGACTGCAAGTCAGGCACTGAGATGTGTACTGGGTGTAAATGGGGCCAAAATCTTTAATGTACAGGCACATATATGTAGATACACAAACACTTGCCAAGAATGAGATTCAAACCCCTACCTATGCAATTATTGATATTATATTGTTCCGCATTTATTGCATGTGCCACAGAACTTACATTTGGGAGAGCTGTGCAAAGGTATCTTTGAAAGTGAGTGACATCAGCAGCAGTGCTAAAGGAGGGGTAAGGGAAGTGTTATAAGTATGACTGACCACAAAATCAGGTCTTTACAAAGACACACACACTCTCTCACATTTACACAGTTGCCAGGATCAAAATTGGAACTCCTACCTCACTAGTTTGCTACACTACAGTATTATGCAGTTATCACAAGTGCCACGGAGCTTATATGTTAAAGAGTTGTCCAAATGTATCTTTGAAGGTGAGTGACATCAGCAGCAGTGCTTAAGGAGGGGTAAGAAAAATGCTGTAAGTGTGAATGCCCACAAAATCAGATCTCTACAAGGATACACACACTCTCTCACACAAACACTCATATTTGCCAGGATTAGGATTGGAACTCCTACCTAACTAGTTTGCTACACTAGAGTATTACACAGTTATCACAAGCACCAGAGAGGTTAGATGCTGGAGATCTGTTCAAAGGTATCTTTGAAGGTGAGTGACATCAGCAGCAGTGCTAAAGGAGGGGTAGGGGAAGTGTTGTAAGTGTGAACGACCACAAAATCAAGTCCCTACAAAGATACACACACTTTTTCACAAAAACACTCACATTTACACAGTTGCCAGGATCAGGATTGGAATTCCTACCTAAGTAGTTTGCTACACTATAGTATTACACAGTTATCACAAGCACCGCAGAGATTATAGACTGAAGAGCTGTCCATAGGTATCTTTGAAGGTGAGTAATATCAGAGGAGGGGTAAGGGAGGTATAGTGAGTGCAAATGGCCTCAACCACATTCATCTAGAAACACACACACACACACACACACACACCTTTACATTTACAGGACTGAGATTACAACTGCTACATGGATACCTATTTTTACTGTAGTGTTACACAGTTATCACATGCACCACTGACACTATAGGACTGAGGGCTAACCAAAGGTATTTCTACAGTGAATGACATTACCACATCATTTGGTATAGGCCAATGGGATGTGTTGTGGGTGGGACAGGCCTCATAATGCAATTCTCTCTGTCGCTGTCTTTCTCTTCCACATGTCTCTGTGCATGTATGTTTGACATATTATATTATGCAGGCTTAGATATCTGTGTGTATTCCTATCCACTGTATGTGTGTGTGAAGTATCAGTGGTGTACAGTTTGGTGTGTGTGCACAGGCAGCTGCAAATAACCGTATATTGGCACTATGGGCAAGGCATGAGCCTTTGCCAGAGGAATGTAAGCCATTTGAGAGTGCTGCAGGTCATCTGTTACTGCATTTCTACATGGGAGTGTGGGTGGGGGGTGCATACCTGCAGAGTTTAACATTTGAAATGACTGTAGTGGTATTTTGGTTACTCTGTTGGCTTCCATTTCATATTGTATTGTGACCTATCATGCAGACATGAGGCATATCAGCAGAGTACACGTTAGACGTAATGGCATATATTTCAATTTCAGACTTCTTACCCTTCAGAAGTGGAATGAACTGCCAGACCTGTTGTAGTATGTCTGTGTAGGTCTGGTGGGGGGCTGTTCACCATTGCCATCATTTGGGGGCCTTAGCCCAGCCTTTCTTCATTGTCAGCTACACCTGTCCAGCTGGGTGAGGCTGGTGGTGGAAATGTGACCCTCATTGACATCCATGTGTGTGACCTATTGACACCCACAGTTCTTTGGACCATTGCATGTACTGCAGTAGGAGTTGTCACCTTGTGTAGTGCTACCTGGTATGTTGATAACAGTATTTGTTATGAATTTCCTGCTGTCCCATATAGCTGTCTGCTGCTATCCTATTTAGCCACCCAATTGCCTTACATGCTTGCATCCATATCATACATACAAGTATGAGAACATACTACTCCATTCAGTAATTGATAGGAAGAGTGACTTACCTTGTCACTGGGCCAGTATTGAGGACAGTGCTGGAGGGCTGACTATGTTGGATGCACATAGTACACTCCCTGTACATGGTAAAGCTCAGGTAGTGTCATGTTTGGCATCCCATTTACTGTATGTACAAATCAGAGAAAGGTATCAGTCCCTGGGTCCCTACAGTGTCAGTGTTTGTGCTATGCGTTGCCTCTTTGCCAAGGCCTGGGCATACTGTGCATGCCTCCTTCTGCCTACAGGGGCAGGCTCAGGATGTTCCTCCTCTGAGTCCCTATGTGCCTGTGCTGGCCTTGGTAATGGTGTGGGGCTGTGTGGCCCTGCCCTGTGCTGTTCTTGCTGTAGCAGTTTACACAGGATCATATTGTACAGCATGGCACATACTATGAACATTTGTGTACATGTAGCTGGAGAGTACTGCAAGGCTCCACTGAATATATTAAGGCAGCGGAACCGTGACTTGAACATCCCAAACACGTGCTCTACAATGATCCTGGTTTTCCTACAAACAGCATCCATACAGGTTCAGGAAGATGTAAATCACAGTCCAGTCTATAAAATCACACAAAAAACTTTATTCTCAAAAGTAAGCACTTTCATGGTGTTGCCACCATGTCTTCAAACCATTATACTATCAACAATCACTTATTTCCAAATATACTAAAATGTTAAAGTCAACAACCAATCAGAATCACATCATGATTCAAATAAATTCTGCCACACCCATATACCAATTAAGAACTTGCACTTTCTTGCCCTAAAATAAAATAAATAAAATAAAAAACAATATACATATTCTCAATGTATAATAAAATATATGCAAATATAAAAAACATGCAAATATAATGAAAATGTGCAAATATAAAAAATATGTGCAAGAATAAAAACATATATTATATTTCATTTGAAAATATTCCTATTTTTCAGCACAGGCTTTAAGGGAACCATGCCATTTAATCCTCTACTACTGTCAGCCCTCAGTTTTATTATCCATCTTGTCTCTGATGGTTCTGTTTAGTTACTTAGGTCTCCCCCTCTCTCATTGTCCCAAATTATTTCAACAGCTAGGAATTTAAATGTATGTGTTTGTCCATTTAGTTTCACATACTTCGCCAGTGCATTTATCAAAGTGCCCTTCCTGATGTTCATCAGATGCTCTCTTATTCTAAACCTAAATTTCCTTTTGGTTTTGCCAACATAATATGCTGAGCAGATATTACATACAGCTGAATAAACTATGCTGTTGGCATTACAATCTGCTGCTACATTGAATGAAGTTATCACACCTGTATCGGGATGTCTAAAACTATTTGTGCTATCTATATACTGGCATTGATTACATTTGTTACAAGGGGTGGTACCTTTGGTACCTAACTCTCTGTTAACATTATCTCTGGGGTAGCAAAGTATTCTTTTAAGTGATTTCCTGTTCTTAAACATAACATTGGGTTTCTAACCCACTATATTTTTCATCTCAGCATTTGAGGTTAGTATCGGCCAGTGCTTTTTAATGATCTCTGTCACAACATTCGTGTTGCCTGAAAAATATGTGGGAACCTGTACGTATTTATTCCCACTCTGTGGTCCTTTTTCACTTTTAGTTGTGCTCGATGAAAAATATGGCTTCCCTATATCTTCTCTCCAACTCTTAGCATTCCTTAAAATCTCCTCGGTTTCCTGATCTACATAACCTCTCTGTTGTAGTCTGTCTCTAAAGTGACGTAATTCGCATTCAAACTTTCTATCATCTGCTGTTAACCTTGATGCTCTTAATGCTTGCCCCTTGACTACATTCCTAAAAGTGTGCTTGGGGTGCATATTCCTTCTATGTAATATAGCATTTCTATAGCATTCCTTCCTGTAAATCTTAAATAAATAAAAAATGCAAAACTCCCTACCAAAGTAGCAAAATGTAGAAAATACAAATGTAGAAAAATCAGATTGCCACGGCTAATAGTTTCAAAAAACAAGAGTTGTATTTCTGTTATAATCCTTTATTAAAAAACATTTGTACTTGTAAAATTTGCATGGACTGCCCCAGCAGTTTGTAAAATGTGGAAACAGCTTCTATGAAGATGTGTGCACCATATTCAACAACTAATAAACTATATAAACCGCTTCTATAGAAGCATAAGCACAGTCTCCAAAGTGTTCCTTAACGTGCAGTTGAATCGCTCCTCAGAACACAGTCAAATTAGTGGCGGTTAACTGCCATGTTAAAATCCTTCAAAAAAAAAATTCTCTTACATGAAAGGTGTTGTTGAATAAAATATCTGTTGCACTATTGGCTTACAATATTGTCAAAACTCACAATATGTTTCCAATATTCTGGTAAAAGTATCAAGTGCACCAAATGATACAAAACTGTTGCCAGAGCTCACTTTCATGTGACAAACATAAGAAGATAACAAGTTCAAAAGGCGCTCTCATGTTATGGCGTTTCTTGAATAACGGCAGAAATTCACTATGTACCTTCGACATTAGCAATTCAAACAACTGTATATGCTACAGGTACACCAGTCACTACAAAACAGTTGCCAAAACTCACTGTCCACTCTCTATGCTCCTCAATCAGCTAAAAGTAGATTTCAATGCCGCTAGTTCACAATCATGGGAGTAGCAGGTACGCCAATAAGCGGGTAAAAAATGCTGAAACTCACAATATACTTTCAGAGTTGCTGCATCCGTCAATGAAAAAGCAAAGAAATTGCCAATGAATTCTTAATATTCCAAGGCTAGATAATGCCACAAAAGTTGTAAAACATCAAATAGTAATCCCAGATAATGTACGATAATCGCTTTCGGTAAAACCTTCATCAGATCGTGATGACTAGGGACTTCATTAACTAAATTTATAGGCTTGAAAGAGCCAATAAAAAATCTTAAAGCAGGCAACTCCTTCTCCATGAGAATCTACAGCCTATCAAGGTGGAACACTACTAACACACCTTCTATTTATCCAATGGTAGGCCTCCTCGCCTTTAATAATGGCTTCAGAGGAACAACCACATTCAACCCAGGAGGGCAATCAGCCCACAAATTTAATATCCATTTGGTCTCACATAATTCAGTTTTAGTACTAATATCTCTTTTATTACTTTCACAGACTTTTTCAATAACTTTAAATAAAAAGCTATGACCAGGAAATTCCAAAATATGCATAGCTAAAGCACTGTGCACATCTCCCCTGTGGATATCACTTAAATTCCGTAGCAATCTCTTTCTAAATACCTGATTGGTCTTGCCAACATAGAAGGATGTGCAATTTTTACTGGTAGCTAAATAGACAAGATTCTTGGAAGCACATGTGGTTTTGCAGTTAAAAGTAAATATTCTATCCATTTTAGGATGCTTAAAATTATTGCCAATGTCAATATAATTGCATACAGAGCAATTTCCACAGCAAAATGTTCCTCTGCATTCTATAGCTGCAGGTTTCGAGAAACCATCCTTCATACATAAGAGTCACTTTAGGTTCTTTCTGTTTTTAAAAGTAAAATGTGGTCTATCACCAACTACAGCTTGAAGTTCAGGATCTTGTGTCAGAATTGGCCAAAATCTACTATGTCTTTGATTTGTTTATTATCAGTACTATAAGTCATCATTAATCGTAATGGGGTAGTAGTTTGCTTCATCTCCTTTAATTTTGATCGACTTCTATGACACTTGATGGCATGTAACTTGGTATCATTTTCAGTATAACCTCGTGCCTGTAGGCATTTCTGTAATTTGTTAACTTCTTGCTGGATCACTGTCTCCTGTGTACATCTTCTATTAATCCTTGAGATTTCATTTTTCATTATATTGTCCATAACATGTCTTAGATGCATGCTATTCTTATGGAGGTAATGATTCCTCCATGTTGACTTTTTATAGAGTGATGTCTCCACTAAACCTTCTTTGTTAAGTCGAATTGTTAAGTCTAAGAAACTAATAGACTCTCTTGGAAATTGACCTGTAAATTTCAAAAAGGGTGTTGTTCCATTCAGATATTGCAAAAACAGTAGAAACTGTGTTTCATCTCCATCCCAAAGCAAGAACAGGTCGTCCACAAAGCGACCATAATACTTGACTTGTTGAAACCATGGATTGGAACTACTTAAGATATATTTGCTTTCCCAATATGACAAAACAATATTTGCATAACTATTGGCGCAGGGGGTGCCCATGGCAACCCCCCATCGCTGCCAATATATAGATGGACCATAAACAAAGAAATTTGTGTCTAATATGATCTCCAGCAAAGAACATACTAAATTAACATCTTTAGTTGATTCCCTTATTACTTTTCTCACAGTCTCTGTTCCATACTCATTAGGTATAGAGGTGAACAGACTTGTAGCATCCATCGTAGTTAGCAGTAGATTGTCCTTTCTTGTCAATAATTCCATAGCTTCTTTCAGTTTCTTTAAAAAGTCATCTGTGTCCCTAAGGACACTCAGAATACTAAACAATACTTCTTTTAGCTCCTTCTCAACAAACAAGGACATAGATTCGGTTAACTACCCTTGTCCTGCTACGATAGGTCGAAACAGTGGATCAACAAGACTTTTATGTATCTTAGGAAGCCCACTTATAGATGGAATAGTGGGATGTATGATATTGAAAAATTTATACTGATCAGTATTCATACTGCCTTCTAAAAGCATACTATACAGTTGATCCTGGGTTCTCTTTATACAGGTATCCAACTTACTATTGTTGACTTCCAAATAGGTCACTGTATCTCTTAACATCTCTTTCATCTGATTTCTATACAACTCAGATGAAAGGACCACAATTGCTCCTCCTTTATCAGCTGGCTTTAGCACAATCTCAGTTAGGAGCGGTCTTAGGCCAACTGGTGCCCTAGGCTAAAGGGCTCCATGGTGCCCCCTCACCACACTAACCTGTGCCCCCATCCTGGTCTACCTACACCAAATAAATACTGGAAAAGAGCCCCTGCTAGATCGGTGCCCTAGGCGGCTGCCTAGTTGGCCTATGCCTAAGGCCGGCTATGATCTCAGTATTTTGTTGCAAATCAAATATGGCTTGCCTTTCCTGAGGTGCTACATTGTGAAAGTGTTTGGTATCTTTCCCCATCCTTATTTGCTCAACTGCATCACTACACATACGAGTGAACAGGTCAACTGCTGGATGATTAATAGGTACAAAAGTACTGGGTTTCTTCAATATTTTAGTCTCTGATTTGTTATCATTCCCAAAAATAGTTTTTAAAGTTACATTTCGAGCAAAATATTTCCAATTCAATATAAATTCACTCAAATCTGATTTCAAAGATGGAATACAAGTGAGACTTTTCTCTAGGACATTTATTTCATCTTTCTTCAAGGGATACTTGGATAGATTTATCACTAATGAGTGTGAAATCAGTTCATCGTTTTCTTCCGCTTCCTGTCCTGACTCATCGCTCGTGGATTTTTGTAATGATTCTGCTTTAGGAAAACCGGTAAATGCTGGTTTTAAAGGGATATGATTGGCTCCCTTCTTAGGGAGGGTGCCTAAGTCAATAGGCTTATCTGCCATTCCTATGGGGTTGTTAGGATGTACTTCAATCCCCTCTGCGAAATCAAAGTGAATCTGTGTAGTGACTGGTTCATCTACTAATCTTGCTGAACCTTCTGCCAGTCTTATGCCTGTATTATTAGTAGATGGTCGTTCTACAGTATTATTCCTTGTTGTTTTCTTTTTCTCTGAGTCCTTAGAGTGGTAATGATCAGTTCTTCTTTCTTCCCTAGGCCATTCAAAAATCTGACCATCCCTAAAGTCGGAAATATCTCTAGATAACTTTTTAATTTTTTGATCCTTTAGTCTCGATTCAAACATATTCAAGTTGAACTGTAAAGTCTCCAATTTAGTTATCTGTGAATTAGTTAGTTCATATTTCTCCAATTCAGCTTGCTTATCTTGTATAAGGCTGACAATTCTATGTTCCTCCGGTTTGAAAAACTCTATCAATAGCTGCATATAGTGAAAACTAGCCTCCAAATTGATAGCTTGTCACTTGGCAAGCAATTCAGGGTACTGATTCCCATAACTAGGCATGCATTTGACTCTCATGCCTCTAGGAATCACTTGTTTATGCATACTGGCTTCCATATGAAATCATTGCCATGTTAGCCTTTTCAAACAATAGGCAGCTGCTTCTACCTCTCCTAAGATGGCATCAAAATTGTCATCATTGGTAGCATCAGCCATAGCTGTATCAGTCAATGATTCATAATTGACCTGTAGTAAAGGATTGGCAATACCTCCTGCAGATTCTGCTTCTATATTACTAGACATAAAAGAGAAAGCAGTTTGAGTTCTGCTAGTTGTTGGTTTATCCACATTATTCACTTTGTCTGCCATGTATAGTGAGTATATACCACAATATAAAATAAATAAAAAATGCAAAACTCACTACCAAAGTAGCAAAATGTAGAAAATACAAAAGTAGGAAAATCAGATTGCTGCTCCACGGCTAATAGTTTCAAAAACCAAGAGTTGTATGTCTGTTATAATCCTTTATTAAAAAAACATTTGTACTTGTAAAATTTGCATGGACTGCCCCAGCAGTTTGTAAAATGTGGAAACAGCTTCTATGAAGATGTGTGCACCAGATTCAACAACTAGTAAACTACATAAACTGCTTCTTTAGAAGCGTATGCACCGTCTCCAAAGCATTCCTTAACATGCAGTTGAATCGCTCCTCAGAACACAGTCAAATTAGTGGCGGTTAACTGCCATGTTAAATCCTTTGAAAAAGAAATTCTCTTACGTGAAAGGTGTAGTTGAATAAAATATCTGTTGCACTATTGGCTTACAATATTGTCAAAACTCACAATATGTTTCCAATATTCTGGTAAAAGTATCAAGTGCACCAAATGATACAAAACTGTTTCCAGAGCTCACTTTCATGTGACAAACATAAGAAGATAACAAGTTCAAAAGGCGCTCTCACGTTAGGGCGTTTCTTGAATAACGGCAGAAATTCACTATGTACCTTCGACGTTAGCAATTCAAACAATTGTATATGCTACAGGTACACCAGCCACTACAAAACAGTTGCCAAAACTCACTGTCCACTCTCTATGCTCCTCAATCAGTAAAAAGTAGATTTCAATGCCGCTAGTTCACAATCACGGGGGTAGCAGGTGCACCAATAAGCGGATAAGAAATGCTGAAACTCACAATATACATTCAGTATTGCTGCATCCCTCAATGAAAAAGCAAAGAAATTGCCAATGAATTCTTAATATTCCAAGACTAGAAAATGCCATAAAAGTTGTCAAACATCAAATAGTCTTCCCAGATAATATACGATAATCGCTTTCGGTAAAACCTTCATCAGATCGTGATGACTGGGGACTTCATTAACTAAATTGATAGGCTTGAAAGAGCCAATAAAAAATCTTAAAGCAGACAACTCCTTTGGGATGGAGATGAAACACAGTTTCTACTGTTTTTGCAATATCTGAATGGAACAACAATGAATGAATGAAGTCCCCAGTCATCACGATCTGATGAAGGTTTTACCGAAAGCGCTTATCGTACATTATCTGGGACGACTATTTGATGTTTTACAACTTTTGTGGCATTATCTAGCCTTGGAATATTAAGAATTCATTGGCAATTTCTTTGCTTTTTCATTGAGGGATGCAGCAACTCTGAAAGTATATTGTGAGTTTCAGCATTTCTTATCTGCTTATTGGCGTACCTGCTACCCCCGTGATTGTGAACTAGCGGCATTGAAATCTACTTTTTGCTGATTGAGGAGCATAGAGAGTGGACAGTGAGTTTTGGCAACTGTTTTGTAGTGATTGTTGTACCTGTAGTATCTACAATTGTATGATTTGCTAACGTCGAAGGTACATAGTGAATTTCTGAATTTCTGCCGTTATTCAAGAAACGCTGTAACGTGAGAGCACCTTTTGAACTTGTTATCTTCTTATGTTTGTCACATGAAAGTGAGCTCTGGCAACAGTTTTGTATCGTTTGGTGCACTTGATACTTGTACCAGAATATTGGAAACATATTGTGAGTTTTGGCAGTATTGTAAGCCAATAGTGCAACAGATATTTTATTCAACTACACCTTTCACGTAAGAGAATTTCTTTTTCAAAGGATTTAACATGGCAGTTAACCGCCACTAATTTGACTGTGTTCTGAGGAGCGATTCAACTGCAAACACTTTGGAGACAGTGCATACGCTTCTAAAGAAGCAGTTTATATAGTTTACTAGTTGTTGAATATGGTGCAAACGTCTTCATAGAAGCTGTTTCCACATTTTACAAACTGCTGGGGCAATCCATACAAATTTTACAAGTACAAATGTTTTTTTAATAAAGGATTGTAACAGAAATACAACTCTTGTTTTTTGAAACGATTAGCTGTGGAGTAGCAACCTGATTTTCTTGTAAATCTTAGTAGATAGTCTACCCAACCCATCATTGTATATTTTAACATCTAGGAATTCAATTTCATTGTAAGAATACTTCAGATCAAAACTCAGAAAGCTAGTACTATTATTGATAATATTGTGAAATTGATATAACTCTTCATCACTACCTTGCCACAGCATAAAAAGGTCATCCACAAAGTGCCTATAGAACACTAGCTGCTGCCATTTACCCCTCTTATCAACATATTCATTCTCCCATGTTGCCATAACTAAATTTGCATAGCTATTTGCTGTAGGGATGCCCATGGCTATCCCATCTTTCTACAAATATAGCTTATGGTCAAATATTATAATATTATTTTGTAATACTAATTCCTTTAGGAAACATATAAGATCTGTCTTCTCATTATCATATTCACCATCTAAGACTAAATACTGTCTCAAAGTGCTTACCCATTGTAATAAAGTTTTTTGTGTGATTATATAGACTGGACTGTGATTTACATCTTCCTGAACAATTAGCTGTGCTGTTGGATGCTGTTTGTAGGAATACTGACTTTTTGTTTTACCAACAGTACATTTATCCTAGCTGCGACCTGGTTTGTGTTTCTAATGATTCTAGTTTGTGTGTTTGCCTCATTATGGTGTTCTTGTTCTGGTGTGTGTGCATTTCTGATGGGTGTCATCAGCCATGGCTCCAGTGCATAGCCAACATCCCTCACTAAACGGCCATATGGAATGTCTCCCCTGGCAAATGCCTGATACATCTGTGAGCAATGCCAGATGTGGGAATCGTGATAGCTTCCAGGGCTGGCAGCACACACAATAATGATAATGCCCTGGGCATCACACATGACCTGACAGTTGATGGGGGGAAGCCCTTGCAGTTTATGTAGACCCTGTCCCACTCACCAGGTGGTGCTTTGATGTGGATGTGCATATTCTGCTATATGGTGGAAGAGATGCATGTGTGTGGTCAGCAACTCACAGGCGGTGGGGAAATATATGTCCTCATTGCCATGTTGTGTCATGGTATCCAGGAAATGGTAGAGTACCCTGGATGCTGATGTCTGTGAGACCCCATGATATCCCCAGTTGGTCTTTGGAAGGTACCTGTGGCTAATATTTTTAAGCCTAGACATACCTTGGTATCCACTGGGATGGGTTCCCCTCTATTAGTTCTGTGTGTTAGGCTTGGCCAGCACAGCTCAATGATTTGCTGTAGAATGTCCCTGTCCACCCTATAGTGCTCTACTATCTCCAGCTCATGTAGGTCCTGGTAGGTTACCCTGGGTCTGTACACTCTTCTCCTCCTCCTCACTGTGGGTTGGTTGTCAGCATTCTCCTCCTCACCACCCTCAGTTTCTAGCACATATTGATGGAGTAAAGCAGCAGCAGTCTCTAACATTTTTAGTTAGTTTTGCCAGTGAAACATCCCCCATCTATGTACACCGGTGGTGTAGAGTTTGTGGGAAAAACAGTCTGTAGGGTGTTTGCATAGTTTATATTACTGTGCTGGGCTGCTGCATGTGTAATTGGCTGATTCTGATACATTCCACCTACCAGCTATGCTAGTTCTCCTTGATTGCCCTCCTACTGCTGTTTTCCCTTCCCAGTTCCTTCCTATTTAATACCTGAGGCGCACCACACATATCCAGTGGTCAAATGTAAACAGTGCTGCCATTTCCTCTTTTGTTGAAAACCCAGTGCACAGCATGCACACCCGTTTAGGCTATGTACACACTGCTCAGGCACATCTGACACACACCCTTCCTTAGTTGTGCTTAGCTAAAATCCGGACAGCACCAAAGACCATCCAGGTGCAATTAACCAAGACTGCTCTGCAATTTGTAGCATGTTACAGGCCACCCTCTCAAACTCAGGAACCTCACATGGCCTTCCTGAAAACATTGGAGGGATAAATGTATCTCCAAACACCATCATACTAGGTGACTTCAACTACCCTAATATAGACTGGAAACACTACTCAAGCCCGAACACTCTAACCCATAGATTCCTGGAGTTCATAAACTCAAATGCCATGGAACAACTAGTCACCATCCCACAAGAGGAGAAAACATACTTGATCTCATCATCACGAACATGGGATCAAAATGTTCAACTATACCCCTCACTGGTGAGATCAGATGATAAACTAATGACCACAGTGAAAAACTTCTCAAAAGCCGATTTCACACTTCTAAAACTAGTGTGGTCTCCTTTAAGGCCCCTGAACCAGTGGTAAACATTACTCAAACCGCTGAATCACTTACAAATGCCTTGGCACCTACAGGACTGCATGGATCAGGCAATCCCAAACAAAACTAAGACTCTCTGTACCAAAGGCAAGCATCCAGTCTGGTGGACCCCAGCCATAAACAAGCTCTACAACAAAGGAGGAAGCTACTACAAGATAGAGCAAAATCCTTGAAAGGTAAGACACATTTGATCAAAAAACTAAGAGCTCTCATAAAATCATCCAAGACAAATTTTGAGAGAAAAATCGCCAAGGACTCTAAAGACAATCATAAGGCCTTCTTTAGCTATGTTAGAAACCTAGGAGGAAACTCCCAGATATGCTCAGAATTAGTTCAAAATGATGTGAAAATTACTGAACCTACACACATTGCCAACATACTGGCTGACAGGGTCAGTGCAAACTTCTCCCGAGGAGAGATATCTATTCCAGAGGATTGTAGCCCCAAACATCTCCAATGCCCAGGTGAGAACTGCCCTCACTAAGGCAAAAACACAGCATCCATGGGACGGATGGTGTCCCGAACTCAATGAGGAATTAAACCCACAGTTAGGACAGCTGTTTAATCTTAGCCTCACCTCAGGATCACTCCGCGGTGACTGTGGTCCCACTTCACAAGGGCGGTGCCTCCACCGACAAGCCTTATCTGCAAAGCCATGGAGAGGATCATAATGGAACTCATAAATAAAGACATAGGGAACTTGAAGACTTTGGATCCAACCCAGTTTGGCTTTGTCAAAGGCAGATCCTGCCTCTTAAACTTGGTTGACTTTTCAAGACAGTCACCAAGGCCATTGATGAGGGAAAGGCAGTCCATATAGCCTACCTCGACCTGGACACAATACCCCACTCAGGTATCATCGAAAAACTCATCAGCTTGAATGTAAACCCATACATCACAAGATGGGTTGCAAACTGGCTAAGTGACAGAACCCACAGGGTCAGAGTTGCTGGAGCCATGTCAGACTCAAAGCCTGTCACAAGTGGTGTCCCACATCAGTCCTGGGTCCACTCTTGTCATCTACTTTTCTGAAGTACAAGCAAACACAGGAGGGTTATGGCTGACAAAGTTTGCAGATGACTGCAAACTGCCCATAGTCGAAAACACATCTGACACAGATATCCTCCAGAAGGGCCTCACAGAAATGGATAACTGGTGCCAGAGCCATGGCCTGAAGTTAAGCCAAAAATGCATAAAACAAGGTTACTAGCTACCATATAGGTGGCAATCCACTGAGCACAGAAAAAGTCATCAGGGATCTGGGGACCCAGGTTGACAGTAGCCTTTCGTTTGACACTCATGTTGCTAAAGTAGTTAGGAAAACCTTCTATATCGCCCACCTGATCATGAAGGGATTCATATCTAGATCAAGGGAGGTCATCGTCCCCCTGTACTCATCACTCATTAGACCTATGATTGAGTACAATGCCCGTTCGAATGTATCTGACCAGACACCTGCTGCAGCTTGAAAGGCCCCAAAAGTTCCTCACCAAAAGGATAAAGGGTCTCAAAAATATGTCTTATGCTGCCCGACTGAAAGAACTCCAGCTCTATTCAGTCTCGGTGACCTGTGCCTGACATATAAGGCCATGTCAAACCCAGATTTGATGAATATGCTTCACCTCAAAAATCTAGATCCCTCAGAACCACAAGGCGGGAGACTTAAACCTTGGAACGGTTATAAGTAGAACGTGATGGAGGGACAGATTCATCACCCAGAGACTCCCTATGCTGTGGAACAAAATCTCAGTACATGTGAGGCAGAGCTGGCCTTGTTCAAGAGGAATCTTGACCAATGGATGGGAGGATTACTTCAGTGTCACTGCTTGACAGAGGCACAGCAAAATAATAGGCATAGTTTTTATTCAAACTAAAGGGGTGGCGAAAGCCACATAACTATGGGCTAGGCTTATAAATGCCCTTGGGCAGATAGCCTAGTATGAACCTATGAACCTATGAACCTAAGGGCAAACACAGGCCACAGAGCTCCAATGAGCTTACAGCAACCATGACACACCCCCTCATGAAGTTATTCAGCTCTTACACTTGCACTGTTGTACTGCTTCACCTATACAGTCAGGTACAAGCTGACACTTTGAGGAAATCTGCGATTCAGTATAACTCCCCTCATTTGCATACTCCAGTCTGTAAGTCGTTAGTTACTGCACTTCGATGGACCCTTTCCCCTTGACAACCAGTGCTCCCTGGTATTGTTTATATTCTGCATGCCATTGACTATAATGGTAAAATGCAGATTTAACTTAAAATTGACTTTTCTCATTTTTTTTTTATTTTCGGCACAATCCTGTTTGTTTGCCGCTGCCCTAAGCTTAAACGGCCATGATCAGTCAAACAAAAAAAGTTTAATTTTATGAAAAAATAAACTGTTATTAATGCCAATGGCCTTATATTTGGCCATTGGCATGTGTATTTGACTGTAATACATGTTTTCCATGAGCTGTCCTGCCTCCGTTTGTTCAGATGCAGAAATGTATTCAGTTACTAACTGAATACATTTCTGCTCTGACACTGTTCCTGCATGGAGTCCAGATTTGTGGATCACAAAATCACTTCAAATGCATGGTTTTTACCAGCAAATGAGGTGATTTGCATACACGTGAAAACAGCACTTTCCTGGATCGCTCATCAACCATTTTCCATGCAGGAGCTCCTACACTGTTCCTGCACGAAACCAGCCATTCGTGAATCCCGGAGATAGTCTAACTGCAATGACTCACAACTTCAGGTCTTAGATAATACTTAATTTTTAAGTAAAACAAGTACTTCTATATGTCTCAGGTGGTTTGTCTCAAATTTAGTACATTTACACAATGGAAACTGAACCAAATAATTAATAGTCTTACATTTCAATGAATATCTATTAATATCGTCAGAAAACATGAAACATTTGAACAAGACATGCCACATTTCTAATATTTACTATGTTCATGTAATTGTGTATGCATTTGATATATTTATATAATAGAAGAGAAGTAGGTAATATGATTTGTAATAAATGAAACATTCTATTTTCATACCTATGCAAAAGATATACTTTATTCCATGTTTTTATATTTTTAGCAAACATAAATTCTAATTACTCATTTCATAGTATAAGACTTTTTTTTATATCAAAACATGTTATTTACCAACAGAAGTAAAATCAAGCAAGGCATTCTGGTTTATCTTCTGTTCATTTATATACTTTTTTTTTCTTTTTGTCCCCTTCTGTCTTTAACTTTCAGTCTATTCATTTGATTATCAAGCAGTCTAAAAGCAGGACATCAGTATGGCAACTGGAAAGAGGATTTTTTTTTATTTATGCAGTGGAGAATGAACTTGGAAAGGGACTAAACTATCCCAAAGTGGTGAAAAAGTCATGCAGTGACATTTTATATTCATCACATGCATCCCACACAGACTAGGCTTTAACCCAATGGCTTTGACTTTACAAGAAACAAATCGCTTTAGTCAACTATGTCACTTACTTCAACAAAACAAAAAAATTATTTTGCTACTAGTCCATACCTCTCAACCGTACCAAATTCCTCGATAAATGTCAATTTTGAGGGCAAAATATTGCAGAGCCAGAAATTCCTGAGTGGGCCCTTTAATTTCCAAATTTCATAGTTTTTTTAAGTTTTTTTTTTAGTCATCACATGCAGGGCGTAATTTTAAAATTTTACCGCTCCTCAAGTTTAAGGCAAAAGAAAAGACTATGGTGGCACTCCTTTGGACTGTTTTGCCTAATACCAGTATGTGCTGTATTTTACATTAGTAACTAGTGCTGTATTTTACATTAGTAACTAGGTCACTGCAAAATTTACTTCTTAGTGTGTATTGCTCGGATGCTGAGCAGTTTTTGCTTAATTCCTGCCTGGCAATTGTATTGCTCGGATGACTCCGAGACAGTTTTGTTTAATTCCTGCCCGGTAATTATAGTTCCTGGACTCCTCGGAGACAAGTTTACATTAATTTACTTTCTGGTATTGCTTGCTCATAGCTACTTCACTGCTTAACACAGACAATGAACAATGATGTTGATTTAGTAACTAGCTCACTGCAATATTTACTTCCTGGTGCTGTATTGCTTGGGTGGTGAGCAGTTTTGCTTAATTCCTATCTGGTAATTGTATTGCTTAATTCCTGCCTAGTAACTGTATTGCTTGGACAGAGACAAGTTTGCATTACTTTCTGGTATCGCTAGTTCACTGCTTAACACAGACGTGTGGTGTATTGCTAGTTCACTGCTTAACACAGAAGAGTGTGTTTATTGCTAGTTCTCTGCTTAATATAGATGTGTGTGTGTGTGTGTGTGTGTGTGTGTGTGTGTGTGTGTGTGTGTGTGTGTGTGTGTGTGTGTGTGTGTGTGTGTGTGTGTATTGCTAGTTCACTGCTTAATATAGATGTGTGTGTGTGTGTGTGTGTGTGTGTGTGTGTGTGTGTGTGTGTGTGTGTGTATTGCTAGTTTACTGCTTAACACATACGTGTGTGTGTGTGTGTGTGTGTGTGTGTGTGTGTGTGTGTGTGTGTGTGTGTGTGTGTGTGTGTGTGTGTGTGTTTGTCTGTATATGTGTGTGTGTGTGTGTGTGTGTGTGTGTGTGTGTGTGTGTGTGTGTGTGTGTGTGTGTGTGTGTGTGTGTGTGTGTGGTATAGCTGGTGGTTAGAGTTACTTACACTCAAACCTTGTACCTTAGGTACAAGAAGCAAGAGCCTAAATTCTCTACCCAAACTACCACTTGTGATTCAAGGAGTTAAGGGCATTGTTTTCAACTGTCCAAAGTTCCATAGAATGTCTGGAATGTTTGGCTCATACATTTGGTCTATTCCTCTTAAAATGTGTGGCTTTCTGGCAAACCAGTGAAAACTGAATTCACTAACTAATGATAGCCATCTAAGTTTCAGTCTTCCTATCTTTCAGGAAACGCATGGTAGCACAAAACATTTTATTCTGGCAACTTTCTAAGATTATACAAGCAATGTTTAAAATGTATCACTGGTTTTGGGCTTTTGCCCCCCCTCCACAATAAATGTTGGCTTTTTCTAGAGCAGCTTTTTAATCTCTTGAGCTGCAGCTTCTCTTTCTCTGACTGGGTGGGACGTTGGGAAGCCATTCTTTTGGAATCTGTGGAGATGATATGAAACAACCTCTGAATATGATTTTTAGTACCCAAGAATATTTTGTTACAGATGCCCAGGCATCTGGGTGCAAAGACAAGTCCCCCCACTACCTCCAGAGTTGGGCAGTCCTGCAACTATTGAGGAGTGCTGAAAATGTTTATCCAAAAAAGAATCGCATAGTTCTTCAGGGGGAGAGAAGTTTAGTGCTGCTTATGCCAAGTCTGTTTGTGTTGTTAGTAGCACAATAGGTAACACACTTGCATTTAATACAGAAAGCTGTGGATTCTACTCCCACAGTATGCAGATGGATTGCTGATACTGTACTGTGTTGTACTTTTAAAGGGGGTAGATGCTGCAGTCATAAGAATATCCTCTTTGGTGAAGATACCTAGTAACTATGAACCTGTTATCAGTTTGTCATCCATTCCCTATTGCAACATTACTAGCTTATCATTTTTTTAGTGTAACATAGGCAATGTATTCCTCAAGGGTAACATGCACCTTATTTATAGATGAAACAATGAAATGTAAAGTTGTTTGCTAGCAGCAACCTCTTCATTAGTTGCAGATCTCTTTAATGTGGAATTATTTAGATGACTTTTTCTTCTGCAGAGATTGTGCATATTTACTGATACTGGTGGAATGTAGAAGTTTGAGTAGACTTTTATGATGGAAATGTTCTGAATTGGGCAGTTTTGTCATTATCGGTTCATGCATTTTGTTTCATTGCTTACTGGAAAAATGTTCAAAACAATAAATTTAGCATGCGCTCTAACACGTGTGTTGTATTATACAAGGAATATAATTTAATGCGATCAGCAAGGTGTATCAAAGAACACATGTATGTTTCATGTGCAAGGAGCCTATAATTTGAAAACAGCCCAAAGGTAATCTTTATCCGTCACTGGCTAGATGCATTGTCTTTGAATGTGGGTTTCAGTGCTGTTTCAATGAATGTGAGTTTCAAGTGCAAAGAAGTTTTAATGCTAAGTCTATTGAGACTGTATTGCTTTGTTTAGCAGATGCCTATTAGTGTTTATGCTATAAAATATAAAATAAAAGTTTTAAATGAAATCCAAATAATCATTGTAGAAGTACAGCACTATGTACCTTACAGTGTTTATTTATTTTATTTTATTTTATTTTATTTTACATTTGTTTACTGGGAAAGTCCAACTGAACACATGTCCTTTTTCAGTGGAGGCCCGGGGAGAAATGCTCCACATATTACAAAGACAAGATTTGACATAGTACAACTTTGTAGTTACAGAAGAGTGACATTTACATTTTCATATACAAGAAGTCATTTATGATACAAAAATTAAGTGATAACACAAGATAAAGAAAAATAGATACGTTTACACTGATTATAGGAAGACACCATTAAGCAGTCTGGTTATAGAATATCTATTCAGAGATATCATTATAGGTTCATAGGTTGGTACTAGGCTATCAGCCCTAGGGCCTAGACAAGCCTAACCATAACAATTCCCTGGCTATTTCTTCCCACGATATGTACTTCTCTGGAACCCTGTCTAGCAGGGCGACTGACGTGATCCCCATGGTGAATTTCCTATCCTCTTCCAATCATCAAGGTTCCTTTTGAAGAGGTACAAAGAGGCGCTCTGCTTGACATGTATGGGTAGTCTATCCAAGAGTTTAGGGAGACTCTGGATCAGGAACCTATCCTTCCAGCATGTTTTGTTCATTGTGATGACAAGGTTTAGATCCCTGGAGAGTGTGGCTCTGAAGGATTGGGATTTCTTTAAGTGTAGCATGTCCAACAGCTCTGGGTTTGACATGGCCTTGTATGTTAAGCAGAGATTCTCTCTGAGTAGATGCTATGCGACAGAGTATAGCTGGAGTTTTTTTAGACGGTCAGCATAGGGCATCTGCTTTAGGCCTGTGATTCTTTTAGGGAGGTATTTCTGCAGCCTTTCCAGTTGTTGCAGATGTCTTGAGAGGTACATACCAAACGGGGGGTTGTATTCTATAATGGGTCTAATGAGGGATGAGTACATTGGGACAATGACCTCCTTTTTTCTGGATGAAAAGCCCTTAGTGATGAGGTGTGCCACATAGAAGGATTTCCTGACTTTTGTGGCGATGTGGTTATCGAAGGCGAGACCACTGTCTACCCATGTCCCTAAGTCTCTTATCACAATTTCAGTGTTTAGTGTGCTGCCACCTATGTAGTAATTCACAGGTACATGTTTTTTCCCAATGGGGCTAACTATACAATTCCTGGAATTGAGCTTGAGCCCATGGCTCTGGCACCAAGCATCTGTTTCTGTAAGGCCCTTTTGTAAAATATCCACATAATTTGGGGATTCGATAATGGCTCCCAGTTTGCAGTCATCTGTGAACTTTGTTAGCCAGAGTCCCTTAGTGTTGGCCTGTATTTCAGAGAAGTAGACACCAAACAAGAGCAGTCTCAGGACTGAACCCTGAGGTACTCCACTTCTCACTTGTCTGGAGCTGGATTTGGAGTCTGCTACTTTTACAGTATGGGTTCTGTCAGTAAGCCAGCTGGCAACCCCTCTATTAAACAAAGAGCAAAGGGTTAAGTGTGGAAGGAAGATTAGGATATGAAGTTGATGAAAGAGGCTATTTAAGTTGAAAAAAAAATCAGGTTAACTACCTGACAAAAATAAAATGGAGAACACTCTGTGTTACATCGGACTTAAGGTAAAGGCCCGTACCTTACCTTTGGCTGAATAATCAGTAGTGTTATGGCCCAAGAATGGGCCCGCTCAAAGAATCATGGCTGTCAGTCCTGTGCTGGTGTTCTCTTAGTCCTGATAAGGACTTTTTTGGTGGTGCTACAGTCCAAAATGAGGGTTGAGTTAGCAGGTCCATCCAACTGTAAACGTGCAAGGCTGAGTAATTGTTGCAGTCATCCCTGAATAGATGTCCTCTTAGTCCTAAAAAGAACTTTTTGCTGCTTTTGGTACAACTTCAAGCAACAGTCCTTAAAATAACTTTTCTTGGGGATAAGTATAAGTCCTCAAAGTTAGCCCTGATAAGGACTTTTTTGGGGCCTCAGTATTACAGTCCTTAGAAGGACTTTGTTAGGCTGTTAGTTGTAGCCCTTGAGTTAGTCCTTAAAAGGACTTTTTTGGTATATGAATTCCAGTCCTGAGAAGGAATTTTGTTAGGCTGCAAAAAATAAGGTTAACAATCTGACAGTATTGGAGGGAAGCTTATTATGAGTGAGCAGACATAAGTTGTAGGTAATCTAGTCTGGTGAGTTACAATTGCAGGTCCAATTTAATGTGTTTTTAGGCATTATTTTGAACTGGGTCAAGGTAGTGATGGCTATTATATTTGTGGGTAGAGTGTTCCATTTTTTTGGCTATATAGTTCAAAAAGAGAGAAGCTCCTGCAGAGTTGTTGGCTATAGTGACTTGTAGAAGATGTTTGTTATTGGAACGTAGGACCCTAGTACTGGAGTAAGGCTGTATTAGGTTTTGTAATGATGGGGTTTTCTTGGGGTAATGAAGTATTGTTTGGGTTGGTATAAGTTGGTTATAAACTGGAAGTTGAGGAAGTTCTAGCCAACTGAGTTGTTTTAGGACTGAGCAGTGGTGATTGAGATGTGAGCTATTAGAGGTGAACTTTGCTAGTTTGTTATAGCAAACTTCAAGCTTAGATATGTCTGATTTTTTGGGATTGGTGAAGATAGGGGAGGCATATAGGAGTGTGGACATGAAGTGTGTCTGTGCTATTTTGGCTTTAGTGAGGAATTGTTTGTTTCTGTATAGTACCTCTAATTTTTTGTGAACTTTCTTACAGTGAGTGAAATGTGAGTGTCAAACCTCATGTTGTGGTCTATCTCAACTCCAAGAAATTTGGTGTGAGTGACAGAAAGGATAGTAGTGCTATTGTTAGATGTGATAGTAAATGTGGGTGTATGAGTGGTGTGGTTGGTAGGAAGATGAGAAGTTTTGTTTTGTTAGAGTTTAGTATTAGTTGAGAGTTATTGAGACATTATTCTACAGAGAGGAAGAGGCCTGAGTTTTCACTTGTAGTTCTTGAAGAGAAGGTGAGGAACAGATTAGTCTAGAGTCATCAGCATATTGGATGACTGAAGCATGAAGAGTTGAAGTGTGGAGGTTGTTAGTAAAGACAGAGAAAAGTAAAGGACCAAGTATGGAGCCTTGGGGAATGTCTACTGTAACTGGTAAAAGAGGAGAGAGTTCTTGCCTCCATTTTACTGCTTGCTGTCTATTTGTGAAGTAACTCTGAAACCAGGTGAGGGTGGGTTTGCTAAGATTTAGAGAGGGATATAATGAGTTTATTATGGTGGTTGGAGGTAATCTAGCCTGGTGAGAAAATAGAACACTCTACCCACAAATATAATGGCCATCACTACCTTGACCCAGTTCAAAAAAATGCCTTAATTGTATGAGTGAATGACATAAGGGCTGTTATAGTGTTGAGGTATGGTCTGAAACCATGTTGAGTATTAGTGAGAAGGTTGTTGCTGTTAAGGTATTTCATAATTTGTTTGTGTACACACCTCTCCAGTATTTTGGATAGAGGTGAGAGTATGGCTATAGGGCGATAGTTTGTTAGCTCTTTAGAATTGCCACCTTTATGTTATGGAATGACATGAGACACTTTCCAGATCTCTGGGACTAGGTTTTCAGATATGGAATGGTTGATGAGAATGGATACGGGATATGCTATGGCACCGGCAGTTATTTTTAGGAATTCAGCAGGGAGTTTGTCAGAAGCTAAAGTGGTAAGTTTTAATTTCCTAATGAGGTTTCTTATTATGTCAGTAGGAACAGGGTGGAAGCTAAAGCCATTATTATTAGTATGAAAATCAGTTGGTAAGTTTGAGGTTGGACAGCTCTGAGAGTTAGCAAGAGTGATGATTGATTCAGTGAAGAATTTGTTAAATAGGGAGGAACTATTATTTGAGGTATCTGTTAAGGTTGGAGGGTGAGTGCCTGATTTTCTAGGGTGGAGAGTATTGTTAATTGCTGACAAAACATTTTTGGGATTGTGATGATATATAGACTGGATATTGTGGCAGTAACTAGTTTTGTCTGTTTTGACACATTTCTTTGCTTTGTTACAGAGTTCAAGGAAAACCTGCTTGTCCATAGGTGCTCCTGTTTTATGCCAAAGAACCCAAGCTTTATCTCTGAATTTTAGTAGAGATCTAGTGTCTTTGGTCATCCAAGGGGCATGATTAGATTTAACTCTGATGGTTCGAGGGGGGGCCTGGGAATCAAGAATGTGTAGGAAGGTAGAGTTGAAATACTGTACTGCTTCATCTAGTTTTAGATATTTGAGAGGAGGCCAGTTACAGTCTTTGAGCATATTAGTAAAGCTGGTTGTACTGAAATTTTTTATGTTTCTGCTTGTTTGGTAATTAGTGGACTTTACCTGATATGTATGATGTCTAATTATGATTGTGGGTAGGAGGTCACTCAGGCTGTCAGGGAGACAGCCCGATTGGCATATAAGGGTTGGTCTGTTTGTAACAATCCAGTCAAGTACTGACTGTTTGTTGATTTGTCAATTCTGGTAGGACACTGGATGAGTTGGGGATGTCGGTTGGAGAATTGGAGTTATAGGTTAACCAATCAATGTTAAAGTCCCCTAATATGATAGTTTCATGTTGGAGGACAACAGAAGCCCATTTGAATAGGGTCTCCAGAATTGTTATGTTGTTGCCGGGTGGTATGTAGCAACCAATTATAGCTATATTTTATTTAGAGTTGATTTTTAGTTTTGCAAGCAGAATTTCCATATTGGCTAAGGGTGGTGTACTTATATCCAGGTTATCCATATTTAATTGGCTTTTAAACATCAAAGCTACATCACCTCCCTTTTTATTTGTGAGGCCATTACGTAGGATATTATAGCCTGGGGCAAGTATTTCATTGTTGGAGATTTCAGGTTTCAGCCAGGTTTCAGTTAGTAATAATAGGTCAGGGGAGTATAGGGACAGAGTAGAGTGTAGATCATGGACTTTTTTGGTGATGCTTCTGATGTTCATATTAAGTATTACTAGGTCATTAGCCTGTCTAGGTGTATTGAGTATGTTGGGAGAGAGATTTATGTTACACACGTGGGAGTTATTATCATTTGGGCCTAGGTTTGCGTGAATGTCTCCATTGAGTGATAGTTTAGCTGCAATACTTGTTTTAGTTCTGATTAGGTTTTTTTATGTACCTGTCATATTTCATGAATATTTTGTTGGTATGATGGGAAGGAAGGGTTCATTTTAGGATGTGGAGAAAGATGTGTATATGTAGGTTAGTTGAGTAATGGTGGGGGAAAATTGGAGAAAGATGTAGATAGTGTGGAGTAAGTGGTAGAAGTGACATGGTGAGGTAATGTGTGGAGTAGAATGATGTGACAGGAGGTAGTATGTGCAAAAAATAAGAGGAGTGTTAGTAGTATTGGCTGCATATATGTACATAGGCAGGGAATATTAAGAGGGGAGATGGGTATAGTAGATAAGCACTCCAAAAGTACCTAAATAGATCTGGATTAGGTTAAGAATTTGTTAGTAAAAGTAATATGGCAGAAATGCTACAGGTTATGGTAGTGTGATATTAGTGTAGGTGGAAAGAGGGATGAGGTGATAGCTATAGTAATTAGGTAGGTGTGGTATGTGATGTAATTATAGTGTGTTGTGATGCTTGGTGGCTCATTGGGATGGATGTGGTGTAATGTGGTTGGATGGAGTGGAGAAAGGGGAGTGGTCTATAGACTATAAACCTGAGGAAAGGGGTGTGGGAAAGGGGGTAGGATTCGGGACCAGAGTGACCCCAAGCAAAGTGAGGGTGAACAGAGCAGGATGAGCCAATGAAGCAGAGTATCAGTAATACCAAAAATAAACAATCTGGAAAAATCCTCAGGTCAGGTTTTGTCTATCAATCACCAAAAACTGCACTGAACTGGCTAGGATTTCAGTGATGATAAGGACTAATAAATATATCAAATGTCTGATAGTAAGGTCCTGTCTGTTTAGCAGAAGTCTTGGTGCATATAATTGCAACATATGGAGAAAGAGGGACTAGAATAATGCATACAGGTAGTGGGGGGGGGGTGCAAAACCAATCCAAGAGTGTTAGAACACCATTTATAGTGACACACAGTAATAGAACAGCTATTTACTTTACATTAGTGAACTATAGTCCATAATTAGTTAGTTGACATGCCATTGCTTAGCTGCAAGGGTCTGTGGTTGGTTTTAGCTGGTAGGTCAACCTTCAGCTTTGCAGGGGACCAAGATTAGTTAGCTGACATGCCGTTGATCAGCTGGGAGGGTCTGTAGTTGGTTTTAGCTGGTAGGTAACACTTCAGCTTTGCAGGGGACGAAGCTTTACAAGCCAGAATCCTGTTGGTGAATTTTCTTTCAACACTATTCAAAGACAGCAAATTCCCATCATTATATTTCTTTCCATTCATAGTAGTGTTAGAGGAGCTTTACACCATTTAACTATCTTCCAAATTGCTTTCTCTGTATCTTTCCATATCCTACAAACTTGTAAAGATGTAATCAACTGAGGCAGCTGTCTTTTATTGAGCTAAAGCAATAATAAACCCCATCTACCTTTGATACTGCCAGGATTCCTTCATATGTGCTCTGCTTGCTGGCTGACTGAATCACCCAGAGGCCAACTATCTTGTTCCAGCTCTGAAAATAAAAGAGGGAAAGAGTGCCCTCAAGCTTCGGCTTGATCTTATCTGCACATCTTCAGCCTATATTATTAATGGGCTCTACTATAACCTATATACACAACCAGTTGCAGACATAAATGGGGTGAAATAGCCAAGTAATGGGACATTAGAATGGCTGCAGTGGGGAGGGCTGTGTAAGGGGGGCCCATTTGATCATGATTTTGTGAGGGGGTAGGGTGGCAAACTCAAAGACAGCCCAGGGGAGCAGAAACTCTATAGCTACATCATTGATCAGTAGGCCATGGAGAATTAATTTTGGAGGTCCTAGCAAACTATAATATTCTTTAGCTAAGATTAGAATATTGCCTACCATTAAATGCCCTACTTTTACCGCAAACCTCACATACTGCAAGTCACCAAAAACAAAATCCTTAGGTTCATCATCTGCTCCCTTCCCAGTGAACATAATTGCTACACATTTTTAAAAAAATGGTTATCATTTACTACAGGGTCTGGGCTCTGGATCCATATTTTGGTTGTCTAGTCTTCAGTTTTCCATTGGAGTGGGTGGGGATATATAATTATTTATGCAAATTTTATGTTAATCAGAGTACAGATTTGTACCTATTTTTCATGGGCCTTTGTCCAGATTTTTGATGTTTCCAGGTTGAGAGGTATGGCCTCTGCACTGAGTCCTCATAATCTGCATCTCTAAATATACTAAGTTTGATACTGAGATTGCACAACCTTGGGAGAAACTTCCTTACCTCTACAGTACCCTTGTCCTACTGGAATTTAATGAAAACATGTCAATCATTCTCATTTTGTCAAAATGCTGTGCAATGATCTGTGTGACTCCTGAGTGTAAACATGAGGCATTGTTCCAAACTTATACTGATTGCTCAGACTAAACAACATGCTAACAGGAGGATACCACCCTCTGGAGTTCAGGAGAGGGTACTGGCTACAGCAAAAAAAAAAAAAAAAATTCCACTCCCTCCACAGATAAAGTGAGCCAGCTACTGGCTACCCAATATTGATTGTCCTCAGTGGGGTCTCCAGTGTCTATGTCACTAGTCAGTACCAGCATATTCAGATTACTTCTGTTAGTACTTTCAGGAATCTATTTCACAAATGCCCTAAAGCATTTCAAGTCTACCTTTTAGGTAAAGGAAGTGTGGGTAATATTGCAGTAAAAGTGCAAGTCTTGGTTTTAATTTCTTTTCACACTGCAAGTTATTCATCGCACATACACAGAGGAACACAATGGGAACAAGCGTTCTCAATAATGTTACATATAAAATTGAGAATTATAAGCAGATTACTGCTCATAACTGCCATTTTCAAGACACAGAGTCATGCATACCAAGAAATTTAACTTTAGAGCGAAGCTCAAGTGGTGAATATTAGCTTCCATGTTGAGAACACATAATACAAGGCTATGATTGGAAACCCAGTCATAATTCCTTCTAGTGCATTCAGGTTTATCTGATCCATGTAGTACTAGTTAGAGTAAGGAGAAAAAAAGTACAATGTGTTTTGTTGGCTTCCATAGCTGCTGAAGGACTTAGCAAGACTGTCAAGTGAATAGCAAAACACGACAGTGGCAGGCAATATTTTTATGATAAAGTCAGGGATAGTTCTGAGGCACAGCAGGCAGAAATTAAGCTGTTTTTCAAATTTTGCTAATGTGGTTTGCTGGCCAGCACTGTCATTTGTGAGTGACTATTCTAAGACTCAACCTTAACAGCTCTTGGGGAAGTGTTTAACAATTGTTAAGATTGAGTCTCATGCTACTGTAGCACTTAACTAGTTTGCCTTTTTGCTCCATGCACTACAAGCAATTCATTTGAGTATACAAAGAAACTGCTGTTAATGATGATTCAATTTAGTAGAGAGGTCAAAATCTCAATATAGCAGCCATTCTCATTTTAGTTCCCTGATATAGCAGATTTGTTTACTAAGGAGAACATCATTTTAAATCACCCCCTCAGCTGTTGGTCTTGACTACAAAATCACTCAGCTTAAAGGTTTTCTATAGAACTTCACTCCGTCTTTGTTTTCTAAAGCTTATGTTCCAGGACGTGAACTCATTATTAAGAAAGCAGCTTAATCTTTGTGTAGGTGAATCAGATGACTTCATTCCAAAGTTCCATAAAATATATAACATTTTTACTGATATACCACTCGGGCACATTACCAACTTATCACTCTTCAGCTGCACCCTTCGAGAACTGTGGTTGTCATCTACAATGATACCTCTTCTCAAAAACAGGAGTCTACCACTTCTCTCTTCCAAACTATCCTGTCTCGATTCTTTCTCTCTCTCTCTCTCTCCTGTTTTTCAGTCTCAAAAGTACTGAAAAGTACTATGTTAGCACAGCTTAAATTAACCTTAAATTGGCATCATGTCTCAGAAATATAGTTTCTGTAAATGGCGTAACACCTTAAAAGTCACCATTTGCCTTACCAATCATATCCTTCAAAATGTGAACAAATTCAGACTCAGGAGCACTGTCTTCGTTGTACTGATCAAAGCATTTTTTTCTGTGCAGCACGCTAAACCCAAACACTTAGCAATTAGTCAGTTCAGACTTTCAGCCACCACAGTTAACTGGATATGCAGCTAATAAATCAAGTATTTCTGCAATTTAAGAAGAAGCCCTAACTAGAGCCAAGCCAACCAAGGTTTGATTAGTGGCTTGGGGGAGTGATGGAGTGCCAAAGATTAATGGGGGTGCTCATCCTGGGGTTTACAGCACACTTTGGTTATGCTCCCTAAGGGGAGGCATGAGGAGTTGCTCTTGTACATGACAAGCATGTGTAGGGAGCAGGGAAAAGGAAAATGGTTAGGAAGTATAATTAAAAAAAAAACATCAAATGGAAGTACAGATAGATGAGCCTTCAGGATGCCTTTAAAAACCATAACCAACCTGATCAACACTGAAGTAAGTCTGGGGGATGGGTAGGAAGATGGCTAGTTGAACCGATGTGGGGCACTGAGGGCTGGGTCAGTAATAATGAGCTCTGTGGAGACAAAAAAATAATCCACTCATCCCTCATCCAGTGTTGTCATATTACATTGCAGTTATTATTTACTGCCAACAATATTTTCCAATTTTTAGTTATTTATAGTAGCATCTGTACTATTTATTATATAAAATATGCTATCCGTCTCTTATATATTTCATATTAAATATCTGACAGGAAGTCTTCTCAGGCACAAGAATTATATCACAGTGGACCCCTTGGACTTAGAACACTGATCCTAACAGGTCTGCATTACTAGTATCCATGTCACCTGAAAATGCTGCTAAACTTTGGTTATCCATTCTTCTCCAGTCAAGCACTTAGACTTTCATACTTTTTTGTGCTATGAAACTATTAAATAGTCATTCTCTGGGACTATCAGTAAAGGGGAGTGCCATTCTAGTTTTAACTTGTATTGCTTCTACTAGGTGCAGGTGGGATGAGAATAGGAGGAAATTCCAAGGATAAGTTTATAACAAAGACAGATAGATTAGCTGGTGGGTATTCTGTATCTGTGAAATGCAGTGAGAGGGGTAATTATTTAAGTAGCTTAAGGAGAGTGACTTCTTAAAAAGATACTTCTGTGGTCTCTGAAGACAGCCAATGAAAGATGAGAAAGAGGGAGTTTTGTGGTCAAATTTACATAATGGGTGGGCTGATACACAGGATTTTAAGACTATATCAAGAAAGTACAGTTGTGTACACTTACCATAAATGTAGATGTTCAAGTGTATTCACTGTTGCAGTCATTACATTTAGGTTATCTGCTTGCAGATAGCCCTCAGTCAGCCGGATTAACAAAGTCTTGGGTCCTGCGCCGGTCGCTGTCCTTTCTTCCATGATGTCAGGTCGTCAAGGGTATAAAACATGCAGCTGATGCCATTACATCAGTTTTCTTGCACCAGATGTCAGGTGCCCCCCTAATGGGAAGCAATTAAATATAAAAGTACAATGATATACCTCCAACAAAAAAGCAAATACACCAAAAAGGCTTTTAAGCATTGTAAAGGAAAGTAGAGGTATTGTCAAAAGAAGTTAGGGGGCTGGAGGGAGGGTAACCAGGACTGCAACAGTGAATACACTCGAACATCTACATTTATGGTAAGTGTACACAACTGTACTATGTTCTTCGTGTTTCACTGTTGCAGTCATTACATTTGGGTAGATTCCCAAAGCTATGGTTCGGAGGAGGAATTTAGATAGCATTAGGACCAGCTATAAGGCCCTGCAAAACTGCAGTGGCAAAGCCAGCTCTGGATTTAGAGAAAATTGGCAAATGATAATGCTTGGTCAGCGTATGTACAGAACTCCAGGTAGCAGCTTTTAGGATGTCCCTGGTAGGGACGCCTCTGAGAAAGGCTGTAGAGGTAGATGCAGCCCTGGTAGAGTGAGGTCTGATCCCCTGGGGGATAGGTTTTCCATGGTGCTTATAACAGAAATGAATGCAATGGCCTATCCATTTAGAAGTGGTTTGCTTTGAAATAGCCTTCCCCTCTGCCCCTGCAACAAATGCCACCAGCAGTTGTTCAGATTTCCTTTGAGGTTTAGTCCTGTCCAAGTAGAATCTAAGTTGTCTGTGCACATCTAAGGAATGCAATATCCATTCCCCTTTGTTCTGTGGATTGGGAAAGAAGGTTGGCAAATGAATGGACTGATTAAGAGCCACACTGGATACCACCTTGGACATGAAGGATAGACTGGTTCTGAGGGACAACCTGTCCGCATGAAAGATGATGAAAGGCTCCACTGCCATAAGGGCCTGTAATTCAGATACCCTTCTAGCTGAAGTGATTGCTAAAAGGAAAGCCGTTTTCCAAGAAAGAAATTTTAAGTCTGCAGTAGCAGCTGGCTCGAAAGGAGGTAGAGTGAATTTCTCCAAAACAAAGTTAAGGTCCCAGGCTGGGGTTGGAGCTCTCCTGGGTGGTCTCAAATTTTTGGCCCCTCTGAGGAACTGCTTGAGCAGTGGATGAGAGAAGAGGGGAGGTTCTGTGTTATAATGAGCTGAAATAGCTGAGGCGTGAATTTTAATGGAGGAAAAAGGTAGGCCCTTATGAAGCATCTCAGTTAAATATTGTAAAATCTGAGGTAAATTGGGCGTTGCTGTGCTCATCCCTTGCTATTGGTTCCAGGCACAGAATATTTTCTATTTTTCAGCATAAGATTTTCTAGTACTAGGCCTCCTTGCCTCTAAAATGATATCCATCACAGGTTTACTGAGGGATGGTAAAGGAGAGATTATATAATTAGCCAGGCTGCAAGGTTCAGTGTTAGAAGCTGAGGGTACAGAATCTGGTTCTCCAGCTGAGACAACAGGGAAGGAGTCTGAGGCAGCTGCCATGGGGATAACCGTGACACACTGCGCAGGAAGGAGTTCCAGTGTTGGCACGGCCAGTCTGGAGCAATCAAAATCATCCTTGGTTTGTCCTGTTTGATTTTTAGTAGTACTTTGGAGAGCAGAGGGGGGAAGGCATAGACTGATAGGTTTTTCCAGCTGAAGGACAGACCATCCACTTTCCAGGCTTGTTTGTGGGGAGTCCTTGTGCAAAATTTGTCCAATTGATAGTTCTGGGAAGAGGCAAAAAGGTCTATGTCTGGGCTCCCCCATTTGCTTGTCAACATGTTGAAAATCCTTGGTCCAGCTTCCACTCGTGTGTGTCCATGAGGTTTCTGCTTAGTCCGTCTGGCAGTGTATTTAATTGTCCTAGCAGAAATTGAGCTTGTAGGTGCACATGGTAGCTCAAGGCTGTGTTCTACAATGCCATGGCTAGTTTGCAGACGGGGTAAGAATGTGTAGCCCTCTGCTTGTTTATGTACCACATAACAGTGGTGTTGTCCATCTTTACCATTAGTTGTCCTGGAAGAATGCGGTCCTTGAAGGCTGTCAGAGCATTCTATACAGCTAACATTTCTTTTTGATTGATATGCAGGTGCATTTGACTTGGGTTCCATTTGCCCTGAATGCACTTCCCTGCCAGGTGATCCCCCCCCCCCCCATGCATAGTCTGATGCATCTGTTATTAAGGTTTGGGCGGCAGGGGATGGTGTGAAAGGTAGTCCCTTGTTTTGGTGGCAGGCCTCTGCCCACCAAAGGAACTCTAGGTGTAGGCAAGGTATGACAGGAATCATTGCTTCTAGATCCTGAGAATTTTGACACCATAGGCTTTTTAGTTATCACTGTAGTTTCCTCATAGGCAGTCTTGCATATGGAATTAGAAGACTGCAGGAGGCCATGAACCCCAAGGCTTGAAGTATTGGTCTTGCAGATAGCAGGGTTTTTGTGGTCACTTGTTTGAAGTAGGTTGTCAAATGAATTTGCTTGCTCCTGGGAATATAATTTGTTGACAGCGTACCAGATGTGAATTTTTTTTTCATTTATGGTGTACCCCAGACAAGTTAGAACCCTTTGAACAAAGGCCAGATGATTCAAAAGTATGCCTTGGCTTTCTGCCTGAATTAGACAATCATCCAGGTATGGGTATATTTGAATATTTCTTTGCCTGCAAAATGCAATAACTGGAGCTAGGCACTTTGTGAGTACCCTGGGTGCAGTAGATAAGGCAAAGGGCAGTGCAGAGAACTGGTAGTGCGTGTAGCCTGCTTTGAAGCGTGGGTATCTTCTGCAAGATTCCCTGATTGGGATGTGCAGGTATGCTTCTTTTAAATCTAGTGTTGCCAACCAGGCATCTTTGCCTAGCATAGGAAGTAATTGGTGAAGAGTCAGCATCTTGAATTTTGGAATAACCAAAAAGGTGCTTAGAGTAGACAGGTGCAGGACAGGGCACCATGAATTATCTTTTCTGGGTACCAGGAAAAGTCTTGAGTAGAAACCTTGTCCCTTTTCCTCTTCTGGTACCAGATGAATAGCCCCCATGCTTAAGAGAGAAAGTACTTGTTTTTGGGCCTCTGCCCACTGATTTGGGGGTAGGTCCGGCCACCCGCTTGATGTTGGTAAAGTGTGGAAGTGAAATCTGTATCCCTGGGACACTATATTTAAAACCCATTTGTTCTAGGTAATGAGTTCCCAATTCTTTGCATGAAGAGCAAGCCTTCTCCCCCAAAGGGGCAGTCAGTTGATAAGTGCTTGGAAATTTTAAAAGGAAGTCGTTTATTTATTTATTTTTATTTATTTAACATTTATTTTACCAGGATAAGTCCAACTGGACATCATGTGTCCTTTTTCAGTGGAGTCCTGGGGAGAAAATCTCCAAAGAAATAACAGTGTACATACATGCTTTAGATAACAATAAAACTGGCATACAACATAAGAGAAACAATGAAGTACAAAAAACAATTATGTAGAACAATAAGATACTCAGAAGTAGTACCATTATTTACAATATATACAAAAAGTACATTTCAGGTGAGAGTATAGTGTATGCATTAAAGGCTTCAACGGGTCACTTACATATGGAAAAGTGGGCCTTCAAGGGGGGTCTTTGCAGTTGCAGAGAGGGTTAGTATTGAGGTTTAATTTAAGAAGGCCTTTAAAGGTGCCTGTGTGACTTTGTAGCCTGAGTTCAGGTGGGAGGGTGTTTCATGTTTTGGCAACATCATGGGAGAATAAGGCCTCCCCAGAACTGTTATTGCATGAATTAACTTCAGTCAGGTTTTTGATACATGAACATAACTCCCTTTTAGGGTTGCGAAAGTTTAGCATGTCAGCATGGGCAGTGCACTTCCCCGGATGGAAGACAATGTGATGGGCTATGATCAGTTGGTGGTAGCATAGGAGGTTTGGAAATTCTAACCAGTGTAGTTTAGTTAGGAATAGGCAATGGTAGGAATGTGTTCTATTATTGGCAGCGAACCTAGCTATTTTGTTGTAACATGTAGAGAGTTTGTTCAGGTTGGTTTTGTTAATATTGGTGAGAACTGGAGAGGCGTAAAGTAGTGTTGATAAGAGATGAGTTCTGGCTATTGTTGTTCTAGTCTCAGGGGTTAGGAATAGTTTGCAACGATATAGGCAACCTACTTTTTTATGGACTTTAGTGATAGTTTGGGATATGTGCTTGTTGTATTTAAGTTGGTGATCAATAGTGATGCCTAGGAGTTTAGCCTCAGTTACTGGAGTGATGAGGGTGCCATTGGTAGACATGATGGTAAAGGTGGCGTTGCAGTGTTTGGTTGGGTGGAATAGTATTAGCTGTGTTTTTTTGGGGTTTAGTATTAGTTGATAGTTGTTTAGCCAGTTCTCTACCTCAGTGAAGGATTCTTGGGCTTTACTTTGAAGTAATTGGATGTTTGTTGCTGAGCAGATTAGGGTAGTGTCATCCGCATACTGGACAATGTTGGCTTTAGTGGTAGCTAGGTGGAGATTATTTGTAAATATGTTGAAGAGAAGGGGGCCAAGGATTGAACCTTGTGGGACACCACATGTGACAGGGAGTGGGGGGGGATAGGGAGTTGCCCCATTTGACAGATTGTGACTGGTTGTTAAGGTAACTGTTAAACCATTGTAGAGTGGGGTCATCAAGGTTGAGTTCTGCTAGACAGGTTCATAGGTTCATAGGTTCATAGTAGGCTATCTGCCCTGGGGCAATTATAAGCCTAGCCCGATTCTGTATGGCTTACACCACCCTTTGATTTGAGTTTGTTATGGGAAACAGTATCAAATGCCTTGGATAGGTCTAAGAATGTGGCAGAGACCAACTTTCCTTGGTTCCTGTGCGAGTTTATGGTATTGGAAAAGTTAATTAGGGCAGTGTTGGTGCTATGGGAAGGTCTAAATCCATGTTGGGTTTTAGTTAAGAGGTTGTTGGTTAGCAGGTGGGTAAGGAGTTGGTGGTGGATACATTTTTCTAGAATTTTTGAGAGAGGTGCTAGGATTGCAATTGGACAGTAGTTGGAGATGTCAGCAGATGGACCTCCCTTGTGGAGGGGGATGATATATGAGGTTTTCCATAATGAAGGAATAGTATGCAGGGCGATAGATCTGTTAATAAGTAGGGAGATGGGGTAGGTGATGGCCTTGGATGCAATTTGTAGATATTTAGCTGGAAGACTGTCTGCAGCTAGGGTGGTAGGTTTGAGTTTAGCTAAGAGATTTTGAATGGTAGACATTGGTACTGGGGTGAATGTGAAGGGGGTGGAGTTAGTCTGGTAGTTTAAGGGCTGAGGTTGGGTTGTGGGTGATATTGCACTTACCAGGTTCAGTACTGAAGAGGTAAAGTAGTTATTGAAACTAGAGGCCATATGTGAATCAATACCTTTGATATCTGAGGGTGGTGTGGTGACTTTTCCAGGCTGGAGGATGTTGTTCACTGCAGCCCAGAATTTCTGTGGGTTGTTGTTATGTTTCCTTTGTAGGGAAATATAGTGGTTTATCTTATCCAACCTGACCTGTTTTTTTTCTTTATTTCTGAACTCAGCAAAGCTTTGTCTAGTTTCGGGAGTTTTGTATTTTTGCCAAGTTAACCAAGCTTTGTCTCTAGTCTTGAGTAAGATTTTAGTGGCTTTGTTTAACCAGGGAGCAGGGTTACTTCACAATCTTATTGTTTTCTGTCAGGCTAGTTGGTTTAAAATCCCTAGGAATTTGGCATTAATGTATTCTACTGCAATACCCATGGGAAGAGTTTTTATAGGAGCCCAGTCACAGGATTTTAGGGCTTCTGAGAATTGTATTGGGAGAAGATTTTCTGGGAGTGAATTTGTAAGAGAGCAGAGGTGTTGATAGATTTTAGTTTGTGCCGAAGGAGAAAGGTTGGGTTATGGTCACTGAGGGAATCAGATAGTATCCCGGACAGGTATTCAGTACTGGGCTGGTTAGTCAGGATCCAGTCTAAGGTGGATTCACGTTTGGTGGTTTTGTCAATTCATGTGGGTGAGTGTATGAGTTGTACGAAATTATATAGGTTTATGTGGTTGCTGGCTATGGGTGAGTGTATGGTGGTCTAGTCTATGTTGACATCACCTAGGAGTACAGTTTATTGGGACAGGGAGTGGGAAGCCCAGTGGAGTATAGATTCTAGTGTCTTAAGGTTGTCTCCTGGTGGTATATAAATGCTGAGTAGGTTTAGTTGTTTGTATTGATTTAGTAGAATTTTGGTGAATAGGGTCTCGGCAGTGTTGAAATCTGGGGTTTCTTTTTGAAGTAGCTGAACTTTTAAATTGGATTTGTAAAGAAGGGCAATGCCACCACCGTTTCTGTGAGGTCTGTCTCCTCTTAATATATTGAAACCAGGTGGAGTTATGAAGTTATCTTTAGTGTGGGGTTTACGCCATGTTTCTGTGATCACTATAATATCTGGGTTATATACAGAGATGGTTCCATGTAACTGTTCTATTTTATTTATGACACTGCGAATGTTTAGGTTTAGTATGTGTATATCAGTGGATTTGTGTTTAAATGGGAGATTGGGGTCAGGTGTGGTATGGGTGTTATTTGTTGGGCCATGGTTGGGGTGAATATCACCTCCTAGTAGTAGTTGAGCTGCAATGCTGGTGATGGATTTAAGGTAGAATATAGTTAGGAAGTGGTATTTGAGGCTAAGGTGTTTTTTAGATTGTGAGGTATAATGGATAGGAGAGGTGAGTTGTAAGATTAAAGGGTAATAGATAATTAGTTATGCGTTTGCAGGTATGGAGGGATTGTTTGTGGTGTATGGTAGGGTGGGTGATTTGATACAGTACATGGTGTTAAGTGGTTGGTGATAAGTGGTAATGATGGAGATAAAGTAAAGACAGATGGATAGAGATGGCAAGAATAATGGAATGATATGGTTGTGGGAGAGTGGTGTTGGTAACATGGTAAATGAGTTCTCTGTGTTACAGGGCTGTGGATGGTTATAGAAAAAGAGGAGTTCTATAAAGTTTTGTGGTTAGAATAGAGGATGTTTTGGGTTTGATGGAGTGACAGTGTGATTCAATTTTAATTACATGCAGTATAAACAAAATCTTTTAAGTTATACAATAACAACATCAGGCAGAATACAATTAAAATAAATATTTAAATGTCAAAATAGATAAGATAGTAAATGCATACAGTAGTAGGGTTTCTTATACTATTGATGTTCTATTCAGATACAGTTAAATAACTAACTAACTTATACAACATATAAAACAGATGTTGCTGCCCATAGGTTTATTTCTTACTTGTGCAGGCACGAATCCTGTTTGTTGCTTTTGTACAGCATATAAGAAGTGCAGCACACCTAGGGTACGCTTCCCCCAGAGATTAGTCACAGTTTACCATAGGGGGAGTCTTATTACTCCCAGATGTGGAAGTGGATGCCCCCCACTGCTTAGTCCTGTGTGTCCCCTGGGACTGAAACCTAGGGTTTTTGCTGTGTCTGGGTTTGGCTTGAGAAGACCTAGAAGGGGCTGGAAAGGACAAATTCTTAGAGGGCCAGTGCCTGCTAAATCTAGGAAGCTGAACTTGTAAGAAATCTTTAACAGTTTGCATAGATTTAGCTTTATCTTCCATCTTTTTAAGAACTTCCTCAGCCTTGTTGCCAAACAGGTGGTCCTGATTTAAGGGAGCATCCAGCAATGTAGCTTTAACATGATCAGGCAAAGATTGCTCCTTAAGCTAAGCATATCTTCTGAGCACAGACCCAATAACAGCAGCCCTGCAAGAGGCCTCTAATGAATCAAAACCACACTGCAAAGTATGTTTTCCACCTTGTTCAGCAGAATGCATTAAATCCTGTAATTCTCTCTTTTCCACACAGTCGGGAATCAACATCATTTTTTGTTTAAGCAGTCCAATAACATGTTGCTGATACTTTAACATATGAAACTGGCAGTTTGAAGCCCTAATGGCCAAGGTTGCAGAAGTGTAAACCTTCTTACCCCATCTATCCAGCGCCCTGGAGTCTCTATCAGAAGGGGTAGGATTTTTAGCAGTAGAAGCCTTAATGCCCTTAGGACCCTGTGAAATAGTCTCTGGATCTGTAATAGGATTTTTAAAAAGGAACTTGTGGGTCTCAGGGACCCTGTAGTATCTGTCAGGATTTCTGGGAGCAGGAGGCAAGGAATCAGAGGCAAAACTAGATTCCGAAAAAGCATCATCAACAATGTCTAGTACAGGAGGAATAGCTAAAGGCCTATGCTGAGGTAGGAGAAGAAATCCCTAAGCCTATTTTTTGAATCTGACAAATCCTGGTTTTCCCAGTGGAAATGCTCCCTTAAAGTATGTAAGATTTCCAAAAAAGAAAAATCCTCAGGAGGGGAAGCAGAGGGAATGGAGTCCTCTGCATCAGAATCTTCATAAGTAGGTAAGGGCAAATCCAGATCATCAGAAGAATCAGAAAAAACAGAGTCCTGATCAGAATATTCATAATCAACTTTAGTCCTAAGCCTTTTAGAAGGGGGGGGGGGTTGGCTACCCCTGATTAGAGTTATTAGATCTTCAGCCATTCTTATCACTTGTTTTTTACACATAGAGGCCTGAGCATGTGGTCTGGGCATCAGTTATTAGGCATGGGTCGAGATTTAGGCCTAAGTAAAGAAGGAGGCATCGGTTTAATATGCAAGTCTGTAGGCCTGAATACACCCTCAGAAGCCAGTGCCTGCACAGCGGCTTCAGACCCATCCAAGGTAGAGACATCCATGGGTTCCATAGTTGAAGCATCTCACGGCATACCAGACTCCGAATGGGTCTCAGTAGAGGCCTGCGAATCAGAAGTAGTGGGTATCAGGGGCTGCGAAAGTGCCTTCTCTGAGTACCGCCGAACTGGCGACTGGCTTAGGAGAAGCTTTGTCAGCAGTTTTGGACCTCGGCGGCCTGTCTCTGTCTTTATCTTTGCATTTTTTCAGAATCCCGGTAGTTGCATGGCTAACCGATGACATTTCTGGATAATTAAACTGAGAACCGAAATATTTAGAGGTAAAAATATACCAACGACAGATAGTGCGCTGATTAAATAAAACACAAAACCGACAGCAAGGTACATTGTGGTCAGGACCTAGGCAAGGAATACAGTACGAATGAAAATCTTTATGAGGTATTTTCTTTCCACAAGTAATACAATTATTAACTTTTACTGACATCGGTAAGGAGCAAGAAAAAGTTTCCCCAACGGAGTACTTAGCTTTAGTTGAAGACTTTGGTTCTGAAACTCGAAAACGAAAATTTCAGGAGTCGGCCGACCTGCACTTGCAAACTGTTTCTGCTTCGGGCACCGCACGGCAAGAAAGACTGGGGTAATGGTGTTGGCTGCATGTTTTATACCCCTGACGACCTGATGTCATGAAAGAAGGGACAGCAACCAATGCAGTACCCATGATTGTTAATCATTCTGACTGAGGGCTACCTGCAAGCAGATAACCCAAATGTAATGACTGCAACAGTGAAACATGAAGAACAACAGGAAGGGAGAGTGGGAAAGGGAGAGAAAAAAATTATATTTACACATCAGTCTATGGCAGAGTCTGAGTGATCTGTTCTAATTCCTATGACTCACAAGAGATGTAGATTTTGTTCCTTTCCTAAAGTAAAACATGTCATATGCAATGGAAAACACATTGTGATGAATACACCAAACAAAAATACAAGAAAAAAGGATAAGTAAAGTTGCATCAGATCATATACAGAACATGAAGATGACTTCTCATTGTCTCTGCTGTTTTTTCAACCAATTAAATCATCCACCCTACAGCTTCATCTCCTAGTTCTCAACTTCTTTACTGAGCAATCAGGAATGAAGCCAACAATAATGAAGAAACGGCTCAAAATAAGGGGTACAGTTTAAATATTTTTCTAAATCTAAAAAGTTAATAGATCAACAGTTTTTGCATCCACAAAGTTAATAGATCGACTGTTTTTGCATCCACATGCATTTTTTAATAAGAAGTGTAAAACTCAAAGGTGTATTATTATTATTGTTTGAGTGATTTACCAGAAAATGAAACATTTTATGATGGACAGGGCAAAAATATAAAGGAAAATCAGGGTCATTCTGCAAAATCAGCCAAGTTGAAAAGTATGGTCAAAGCTTTAGCAGAATCCAGATAACAGGTATAAATGTTAAGTCCTTCATTAAGTATTGCTAACTCACGTACATTTGTACATTGATTCTCAGCCACTGCAAACTGTATTCTGTAAAGTAAGAGTATATTATTATAGAAACTCTTTACCTTAGGAAAGTGACAGTTCATCTTGTCATCTGGCGTGGCAACTATTTCCATCCTATTAACTAGGTATTTATTCACAACTATATTAAACACAACCCTAAGAAATGCTGGACATCCATTAAATAAATCTTATATCCTGGCCAAAAATTCAACCTAAACCCATTGCCCGATAACTTATCATTCAAAACTGCAATACAGTTTGATTCTTATTTTATAGATAGTATAGCATCGCTAATCAAGAATTCCTAAACATCTAATTTCAGCCCTGCTCAACAGTCACATATTACCACATCCACTTTCAGTTTCAAACCTGTGCCCACATCCTATATAAAAGTACTCTTAAATAAACTTAAATCATGTTCTTCTTAGCTGATGACCTTCCAAGTGAGTACCTAAAATAGCAGCCAATACCATTGCCTATCCTGACTCAGTCCTTATAAATAAATAAATAAATTCAGGAATCCCACATTCCTTCTCTCTGGAAAAAGTCACATATTATTCCTCTGCACAATGGAGGAAATTCAATAGACATAAATAACTTTAGGTCTATAGCAATCATATCCCCCCTCACCAAAATACTTGAAAAATGTATTCAGAAACAGCTGCTCGACTATCTTCTGCAGGAAGAACTCCTATCCCCTACACAACATGTCTTCTGTCCTTCCCATAGTACTAGCATTATCCATCTAACCTCTATAGATACTGTCAATAAAGCTAAAGATAATGGCAAACTAGTCTCTTCCTTATTTCTAGAATTGTCTAAAGCCTTCAACACAATCTGTCACAGCAAACTTCTACTTCAAATGACCTCACCAGGTCTCTCTCAGACATCCTTCTGTGGTTTAAAAGCTACCTGTCTACTAGGTATCAATCAGTAAAATTACACTCCACACTTTCTCCTTACCTGCCAGTCACCACAAGTGTACCAAAAGGCTGTATTTTTGGTCCCCTCCTCTTTATTTATTTATTATTTATTTGACATTTGTTAACCGGGTTAGTCTGACTGGGTAAGAAACCCTTTTTCAGCAGAGACCCGAGGAGAAAAGCTACAAAAACATAGAGTAAAACAAATCATATACAAATACAGAATGTAGCAAAACACTAGATTTTGAACAAACATCTAAATTAAACACTTGCAATAATTGTAAAAAGCAAGAGAGAGCTGTGGTATAGTTGTCAATTTAACGACAATAACATGATTAACATGTGCAAAGATTTAACATCATGCAGTTTTTTTTTTTTATATTAAGGTAGTTTATCTGAAGGAAGAAGAAGATGCTATAACAAAGTTGCTAAATTTGCAGCAAATACCCCTTTCAGAACCCACCACTGAGTAAAGTGAATAGGTTGAGTTATGAGAAAGGAAAAAGGTGAGAGGGAGTGGAAATGAAATGAAGGGAGTCACTAGGATGAGTTTTGAGAAAGAAGAAAAAAGGATGGGGGAGCAGAAATTATATAGACGGGGTCAGGTGGAGTGAGAGAATTAGCATTCCCAATAAGAAGAGAGATGGGAATGGAGCATGGTCTTGAAGGAGAGGTTTTGGGTGATTCAAATGTGTGGAAGTGAATTCCACAGACGAGAAAGGGAGAAAGACAAGAAAAATTGCCCAGGTGCATGTAAGGGTTTGTACACTTCAAGGAGGTTCTGGTTACTGGACCTGATTAGTCTATCAGGATGATGCAAGGTGAGTATGAAGGAGAGGGAAAGGCAGTTAGAGGGTCTGAAAATGAGTTTGAGAGCAGTTATCAGCTGAATCTAAAAGAGATAGTGGGGGTGTTCCAGCCAGTTCAAGGAGTGGAGTTCATCACAGTGGTGGGAGGAGGATTTGGTCCCAGCAGCAAACTTAGAGATTTTATTGTAGCAGGATGACAGGTTTGACTTTAGGGAGGATTGAAGGTTGCTGAGGAGAGGGGCTTCATACAAGAGAGAGGGGGTGAGGTAGGAAGTAGAGAATATATGTTATTATGAGGGAGTGAGATAACGGCTGTGACGATACAGCAGTCTGAGCTTTTGTGTGTTTTCATAATACTAGTTTGCATATGAATGTCAAACTTTAAAGGTTTATCAATGATAACACCAAGAGGTTTTGTATGGGAGACTATTTCAATGGAAATCTTATTCTGACAGACTATGGAGATGGAATTTTTATCGATGGATGTGTTTTTAGATGGGGTAAAGATCAGAATTTTGGTTTTGGATGCATTGAGAGCAAGGTGATTATTCAGCATCCAAGACTCAGTACAAGAGAAGGCATCTTGTGTAAATTGCATGAGTTTAGGGAGAGATTGAGCATAGCAAATTATGGTGGAATTGTCAGTGTATTCGGCAAGTTTAGTATTAAGAATGCATTGATGAAAATTATTAATGAAGATGTTAAAAAGTAAGGGACCCAGTATACAGCTGTGTGGAACTCCTGTTAGAGTGTGAAGGAAGGAAGAGGTACTATTGTTCCACTTAATGGCTTGTTGTCTATTAGAAAGGTAACTGGAAAACCAGTTAATAGAGGAGGGGGAGAGATTGAGAAGAGAGTTTGGACAAGAGAAGTTTGTGGGAAACAGTATTGAAGGCTTTGATAAGTCTAAGAGAAGGGTAGCTATGATGTTGCCAGAGGCTCGGGTGTGGTTGATGATGTCAAGGAAGGAGAGAAGGGCAATTGTTGTACTATGTCCCGGTCTAAATCCATTAAATCCATGTTGAGTTGGAGAAAGAAGTTGATTGTCTAGGAGGTAGGGAAGGAGTTGCAATTGTATGCATTTTTCAAGGACTTTTGAGAGAGGGGACAGGATGTCTATAGGGAGGAAGTTGGAGATTTCAGTATTGCTGCCTCCTTTGTGGAGTGGAATTCTGAATGCTTTTTTTCAGGGGAGAGGTATATAGGATTCTTGGATTGAATGATTGATAAGTATGTTGATGGGAAGGGCTATGCCATCTGCACCTATATTAAGAAAGTTAGATGGAAGGTTGTCAGGGCCATGAGAGCATGGTTTTAGTTTTAGTAGAAGTTTTTTTATGGTGTGTAGAGAGACGGGTTGTATGGTAAAGGGGGGAGATGAGTAGTGTTGATGTCAGTGGGACTAGAGTTGAGTGTGTGGGATGAGGGTGGATAGAAGTGTTATTGGAGAATGATGTGGTGAGCTTGGCTATTTAATCAATAAAGTAAGAGTTGAATTGGGTAGCTAAGTTATGATCTGGAGAGTTAGGGTCAGGGCAGGGCTTGTCTTTTTTGCCAGGAGAGAGGAGAGCAGATATACCGTTCCAAATTTTTTGGGGGTTGGATCTATGATTGTTTTGAAGCTTGGAGAACTAGGACTTTCGGTCCAAAACAATTTTATTTTTTCACTTTATTACACAGTTGCTTATACTCAGTAAGGGTGTTAGGTGTTTTAGATTTATGGTAATGCTTCCAAGATTTATCTTGGAGATGCATGAGTGTAATAGTTGCTTTAGTTAGCCAAGGAGTGGATTTAGTTTTGATTCTTTTAGTTCTGGGGGGAGCAAAGCTATCTAGTTTATTGAATGTAGTATTGAAGTATGTAACAGCATTGCCAAGATGGGGGTTTTTTACAGGGTTCCAGTTCATATGTTTTAGTGAGTCAGAGAAAGCTAGAGGGTTGAAGTTTTTTAGGGTATGAGTTGTGATGTAGCTGTGGTGAAGATGGAGGGAGGGTGGTGAGCAATGAGCAAAGGCAGGGAGATGATCGCTGAGGGAGTCGGGTCGGGTGCAGTTGTCAGAAATGGAGTTGGGGTGAGAAACTAATATCCATTTCAGAATACTACCAGAGTTGTTATCTTTAATAAATCTGGTAGGAGAGGTAATTATTTGGATGTAGTTGCATAGGTTTATATTCTGAGGTGATGTAGGTTATTATGGAGTTGGGGTGAGAAACTAATATCCATTTCAGAATACTACCAGAGTTGTTATCTTTAATAAATCTGGTAGGAGAGGTAATTATTTGGGTGTAGTTGCATAGGTTTATATTCTGAGGTGATGTAGGTTATTGAATAGAAGCCCATTTTATATTTACATCACCTAGGAGTATAGTTTCATTGCTTATATTGGAAATGAACCAAGAGAGGAAATCTTCAAGAATGTGGATGTTATTTCCTGATAGAATATAAAGGGCAACTATAAATATGTTTTTATGGTTATTAATTTGTAGGAGGGCCAGGGTTAGTTCAGCTGTTGTGAACTGGGGTATAGGCTTGTTATAGGGTGTCACTGTTAGGGAGAAGAAGAAAAGTAGGGCTACTCCACCACCTTTCTTTAGAGTTCTGTCATTTCTTATGATCTTGTAGTTGGGAGGGGTAATTTTAGAATTTTTTATGTGGAGTTTCAGTCATGTTTTGGTGATAGAGAGAATGTCAGGGTGGTAATGGGATAGCCAAGCATGAAGGGTAGGAAGTTTATTGCATAAACCTTGGGTGTTAATGGTAGCATAAAGGAGAGATTTATGGTGAGATGGTGAAGAAAGCAAGTTAGGGTTAGAAGCATGGTTGTCTGAGGGTCCTGGATTGGGATGTATGTCACCAGAGAGGAGGATAGAGATTAGTTGGAGTAGGAATGAGGCAATGTCTTTAGATGTTTTTGGAGTTGGAGTTGAGAGCAGGGTAGCTGGAGAGGCATGGATTGTGAGGGATTGGGACTGTATTACAGATATCAAGAAGAATCTTTCTCGTAAAGAGAAGAGAGGCGAGGAGAGATATAAGTTGAGAGGTGAGATACTTTTAAGGCATGTATTGAAGTTGTATGATAGAGAGGGGAGTAAGAAATGTCGGGTAGTCTGGTAAGATAGAGTAGGCAGTAGGGGAGGAAAGGTAGACATATTAATGGTAGAGTATGTGTAGGTTTTATTTGCATGGTAGTGTAAGGTTATAATATGCAGTGAGGATGTGGAGAGGCGAGAAGGAATTATCAGAAGGTAAAGTGGTGTCTGGTCTTTGGTAGTAAGAATGGGGAAGGACAGAAGGTAAGAATAGGTAAGGGGAGGGTCCTGGGTAGTGAAAACAGGAGGGGTTATTGGATGAGGATGTGGGTGGGGATTGTTCAGATAGGCTGAATGCTAGAGAGGGTGTAGGTTGGGGTTATAAGTGTAGAGGCACTGGGGTTGGGTGGGAATTGGGGCAAGGAAGGGGAGCAGAGTGAGCCCATAGGGTGAATGGAGTGGGCAGAGCTGAGAAGGAGGAAGAAGCAGAAGAAACCAACAAAAACAATCAGTGATACAGATACTCTCGAGCGCTCAAATGTACTGACATAACCAATGTTTTTACATTATATGTTTTATATTATGTCTAATTTGTTATAATTATTTAAACTACAGATGATTTTGTTTTATTTCTGAGAATTGTAAAATTATTGTTATTAAAATCCTTTGTAAAAATTTAGAGGTTTTCCCCTGAGCCTCTGCTGAAAATGGGCTTCAACCCAATCGAACTTCCTCGTTAATCAAATGTCAATAATAAATATTTGTTCAAAGGCTTCAGTGCAGACTTTTTAATGTAGTTATTCTCTGTACATTCTTGACTATAGTCCAAATTGTTAACTACTCCCTAGAGAAATGCAGAAATGGCATCAGTCCCTAAACCTGTCATCTCTAATTGGTTGATTATTGGTGAAACAGTTGTAGTGTTTCTATTTTCTCCATAGCCGTGCAGAAGGTGGTCTAAAGTCAGTTTCTGATTCATATCTATAATATTGCCAGCTTATTCAGGAAGAATATGTTTTTAGAACTTGTTATGTTACATTAATTGTAGTGGCATTCCTCACAGACATCAGTGAATATTAAGAGGACATGCATTTTCTGACATCACAGAAATATTCAACAAGCTTTCATTCACTTTTGTTGCATGAATGTGAATTTTTGTCTTTATCTGACCTAGATGGCTAAAGGAATGAAAGTATATTTTCAGTTCTGATTACAGTGGTTCAGACCAATGTACTGAAAAGCAGAAGACGATCTGGTGAAGAAGATTTAGGACAGACAGAAAGAAGACAAGAAGAAATGAGGCCATCCAGCAAAGAGGTGGATGGGTTGTGTGAAGGAAGAACTGAGACAGTCAAGCATGAGTGTCAGAGAAGACAAAAGTGTGGCATTGAATTAAGAGAGATGGTGACAGTTGACACAGCACCCCAACCCCATGTAGAAAAATGGGGAAAAAGTGGGTTAATGATGAGCCATTGAAGTCCCCAAACAGGTCTGTACTAGAGCCTTTCCTATTTGACATCCACTTCTCTCAATCTCAAAACTGATATCCATGACCTCTGGCTAACCACATTTAAAATCTACTACTGCAAAATGGGTATAATTTTCAAATATTGTCCAGATATCTGTATCCTTCAGAAAGAACTTTCCATAGTTAGTACCTGATACATCTAATGGTATTAAAATACAGTATGAATAACAATCCATTATAAAGAAAAGGTACTTAGGGTCCTGTGGGCTTGGGTTGAGTGTTCTCTCTCCTTTGATCATCACATGCCATCTGTAGTCAAGAAATCTTTCTATTTACTTCACCTATTACACCTAAACATATGGTTTGTTACCCATTAAATATTATTATTAGCTATCGTAACTTTATATTCATGTATAGGAATGGAATTTTATTATATTCCCTATAATGTATACTCAGGGTATGCTTTTGTCATCTACTTCTGAAGGAACTCATTTAGCTATAGATAATGATCTAAAGTACTGGTATCAGTTGATATCTGATAATAAAGTTAAAAATCTAGATTTCTTAAAACAAGAATTTTATCTAAGATAAACTTGCTGGTTAGAGGTTCAGACCTTTAGACAACATCTCATTAATAAAATAGATCTAATGTCTATAACAGTTAAAGAATCTATTCCAACACTGATTGATTACTTGATATTAAATTTACAACATAAAGTTTCTGATAAAGGTAAACTTTCATACATACATAAAATTATCAGACAAGAAACTTTTTACAGTGTAGATACATACTGGAATTATTTCACTTCTATTAATGGGGACTCACCAAATCAACAAGATAAACAATATATATTGGAATCTGCCTATAGAACTACGTCTTCCATTGTCTGGAGACTTTATACATGGAAATTTTTACATAGATCTTTTTATACACCTTTGATGATGAATAAAATAACTAATAAAGATAATCTATGTAAGAGATGTAATGTAGAAATTAATGCTGACTGGGCTAATATGTTTTATGACTGTATAAAATTGAAAGAATACTGGAAGTCAATTAATGAATTTTTGCAGGCTCTTTTTACAGATAATTTCATTATTTCTAAATCTCTTATATTATTCAACACACCTGTACCTCAAAGTGTTAAAGGTTAAGCTTCCTTGTTATGGTCTATTCTAGCAGTGGCTAGGAAAATAATAACCAGTTTAATGAATTTAAAAATGTTATGAATATAGTGTGCCATATGGAAATAAACACAATTAGGTCAAGAACAACTAGAAAAACATCTTATTATATTGTATGGGGTAATTTACAAAATTTGTTAAAAAAATCCTAATTTCAATAGCATGGTATTTTAGTTTAATTAATTGATCTGATTGTAGTGGATGTCTTTGTAAATACTTTAGTTGTTTTGTTGAATGTTATAATCATATCTATTTTTAATTACTTGTATAAAATTGTTATGATATTTCTCTTGTATGTTAAAACAATAAACCTGTTTTGAAAAAAGAAATCTTTCTATTTAGAACAACTAAAAGTCAAAGATATTTAATCTAGATCCAGATATGTTAGTGTTCCCTTATTTTCAGCATTGCTCAGACCTATTGATATGCGCTCACATGACATATCAACAAACTCAGAAAGTATCAGGGACTCCTAACTAAAATGATGTCTAATCTCAAAAACTGTAGTTATTATGAGAAATGGAAAGCAATTGTCCCTGTACTATGTATCTTACCATCTCCCTGAGGGGTGATTTATGCCTCACTTGCAAAATCATTAGAGATCAAGTGGTCCTTGCCTTCTTATATCTCAGTAGGTCAACCAGCTTATCTAGCACTTGAACCAGATTAATGAACCTTTATCAAGAGATAAACAGAACGAGATGGAGAGCTAGATTCATCACCCAACATATCCCTATTCTTTCAGATAAACTTCTGCAGATATGCAATGTGATTCAAGATCTACTTTGGAACTAAATCTGGGAAACTGAATAGATACTCTTAAATCTGTACCAGGACATTTGCCCCAGGACTAACTAGCCTGCCCTCCTTTTGAAAAGGAGGTAAAGCCTGAAAGTGGGTATTGCCAAAGCATACATGTCCATTAGACCTAAATTTCACTGAAACTCCTGTAAAGTTTATGGATCCTAGGAAAACCTTTTTCACTACCCCCCATCATACTTTGCACATGAGTTAATGATCATAATAAACAGAGAACAGTATAAATCACAATTTGCTGGTTCATTCTATCTGGTTCTGCCTAAGATCATTGAAATGCCCTTCACATAATGGATTTCATCATAACATACATTTTACTTAAAGGGAGTTAGTATCATATATTCTCTCCTGTTTTCTGAGTTTCTTCTGAAAAAGCATCATCTATTGTGTTCTGAATAGGATGACATTTTAGCAAAAACAAATATATATATATATATATATATATATATATATATATATATATATATATGGATCTACTTTACATGATCGACATTTCAAAAAGCTGAAGACCATATGGCCGAGACCATTTGATCAACTTTTGAAAGGTGGATCATGTAAAAAAAAAGAAAACACACAACAATCACTAACTTTAACATTGCTAGCAGGGGGGCAAGCCCCCCTGCACCCTCCCTGGGGGTCGACCCCCACCCCCCCCTGAAATTTAAATATACCAACTCCGAGATCGCACTACAGTGTGGAAGATGGAAATCTTTGCATTCCGCACTGTACGGAGATGCCCGATCCTCATGGGCGACATTTCAAAAGTCGATCATATGGTCTTGGCCATATGGTCTTCGGCTTTGTGAAATGTCGACCATGTGAAGGGGATATATATATATATATATATATATATATATATATATATATATATATATATATATATATATATATATATATACATGAGTATTTCATGTATTTCATGTGAGTAATAGTGCAAATGGGACTCAGTTTATCCTGAGCTTGGAAATGGAAATTAGGATCCTTTGCAATTCGTTTTTAACTATTCCTGGTCAATTGCTGCTCTTTGAGCTAGTTTTTTCACTCAGTACCCTCTGGGTCCACTGCCTATAATTCAAAGCACTATGCCTCCATTACAGGTTTGGTGTGAATACATTTCTTGCGCCTGTTTTTTTTTTTCCTTTTCCAATGATAATTCAGCTTTTTGAGTTAGAAAAATGCATAGGTTTGCAGGTTAGCTTATCAGAACAGAAAAAAATAGGCTAACCACACCTTCCATTTTTTAATCTGTGCTGATTGTTATCATGGTAGGGTGAGTACTTTTTATCATCCTTGTAAAAAGTATGATTGCCCTCTGTTGTCCAGTTTCTCTCACAAGACTCATAAAGACTATTTCACACTCATTTTCTCTTCCAACTACATCTTTGCTGACACTGGAAAGCTTTTGGCTGAAGTTACACAAATTCATTCCTGAATCAAAACAGCCGCCTTCTCAGCACTGAAAGCCAGGTCATGCTGCTTATGTACAATTACAATTGTCTCCTAATCAAATCCATTCCTCACATCAAAACAAATAACAAAAAACTCCACTTCTCATGACATTGTGAGGTCCATCATGCTATCATTTATTTATGTATTTTACATTGGTTAACCAGGTTAGACTGAATGAGCAGTATGCATTTTCAACAGAGGACTGGGGAGAAAACTTCCAGTAAGTTAAGAAGACATATAACACAAATATTGACCACAAGCTAAAATTTGAGCAGCAGATGAGTACAGCCTTCCTTTGTGCTAGCAAAACCTAGGAGTTTTACATAGGTCACTTATGAAAAGTCAAGATAAATTGACTGAGGGCAACTTAGATGAGTCAAATTCATAAGACAACCACCCCCACCCCACCACCACTGAAACTAGTGTTTTTTCAGGGGTAGATGCCTCTGTGCAAATTCCCCTGAAGAGGCTTTTTGTACTAAATTCTTGGTCACTCAAATATATGCACTAGAGAAGCATCGTGTAAGGTTAAAAATAGTTGCACTACTGCAAATTTGCAGCATGGCTAATTATTGTAAAATCCTTTCAGAACTTGTTAACTTTGGGATTAGGGATCAGGAAGCTGTCATTGCAGGAGATATCATTAGTTGAAGGGCATATCTCTTCTTTTATCCTGTGCAAATCGCCCCTTACAACCAGCAATGTATACCGTTCATCAAAAAGGACATTCTTTCCTCCCAGTCCTGTCTCCACCCAACTTATACTGTGTAAAGTCTAGTCTGTCTAAACTGCCAAATTAGAGCAGGCATAGTACAGAATATCCAAACCAGCTTCCAGACACATCACTAAGACTTATTATTCCACATTCATTATAACAAACTCTAAGTTAGAACTCAAATACCACCTTAACTGACTCATTAAGGGCAGGTTACTCTGTTCATTGCTTTCTATAAAATGCTCCACCATTAAATTACTAATGGAGCAGCACATTCCAAACTATGATCTCTGATAAATCTATACATAACCCGTCTGTTCTTCTCCTGTTGTAAGTACTGGGATTCTACATTTACTGCTGCAGTATCCAAATGACGGAGAATGTTCTCTGTCTTCATAAGGCTGAATCCTCTCTAACTTACCTTTAAGGACTCCGTGTGGAGTTACTTCAGCTCCTTCTGAAGATGTAACTACAAGGGAGTAACTGCATACCTTATATGCTTTTCCTTGTATTTTCTTTCTACTAACATTTACCTTAAATACCATTTCATTTGCCCTCCTGCATATTCCTAAACAATCCCATAACTGAACATTGTTGCTTTGTGTCACACATTTCCCACAGTAATGCAGAACTTCTGTAACTGACTTTGATTCCATAATGTCAGAAACAGAATGTGCTCCAAAATGCCTAATGACTCATGCATGAACTTTTATAATAAACTGCATCTGTTATGTATGTAATTACATAGATATTTTTATAATTATTTTACATTGAAATTATTTTTCTAAAGGCACTTACTTATTGTTTAATAATAGAGCCTTTTCTAGACCAATTCTCTGTGAGCACCAATGGGAAACTTGGTTTTTCACAGACAAAACTTTTTATAAACTGAGTCATAAAATAAATATGTATTGTGCTTGTTTCAGCTTCTTATAATATTTCCAAAGTAAAAGTGCAATTTTTCAAAATGCTGTGCATCTATCTATTGCTTTATTCAGTGCACTACCCCTGTGAACATATATATGTGTGTGTGTGTGTGTGTGTGTGTGTGTATATATATATATATATATATATATATATATATATATATATATATATATATATATATATATGTGTGTGTGTGTGTGTGTGTGTGTGTAGCTATATATATATATATATATGTGTGTGTGTGTGTGTGTGTGTGTGTGTGTGTGTGTGTGTGTGTGTGTGTGTATATATATATATATATATATATATATATATATATATATATATATATACACACACACACACACACACACACCCACACACACACACACACACACTCATATAAATATATGGATCTACTTCAGTAGATCGAACATTTACAAATTCGAACCACATATGGCTGATACCATATGTTCGAACTCGTAAATGGTCGAATACTGAAGTAGAAACACAAAAAACAACAAAGCAAAAAAGCTAAATGTCTATAGCAGGAGGGCTATGCCCCCCTGCACCCACCACATGGGGGGCTTTGTCCCCCACACCCCCTTACTTAAATATACCAACTCCAAGATCGCACTACATTGCAGAAATGGGAATTCTTCCCTTTTCGCTCTGTACGGAGATCTCCAATTCAGTGTGATCAAACTTTTACAAGTTCTAACATATGGTCTCGGCCATATGTAGTTTGAACTTGTAAACGTTCGATCGACTGAAAGGGACCCCCACACACACACACACACACACACACACACACACACACACACACACACACACACACACACACACACACACACACACACACACACATAATAAGCAGGCATGCAGATGGACTTGCCTCCTTGCAAAAATTATTTTGTTATTTTAAAGTCTTATATTGCATATGCTTAAGTCAGTGCTCAGTGCATGCATACTAGATTGTCAACATTTACATTATCGATCGATCGAACATTTGGGTCAGTTAACTTTTTTTGGTAGACATGTATATGTGTGTGTGTGTGTGTGTGTGTGTGTGTGTGTGTGTGTGTGTGTGTGTGTGTGTGTGTGTGTATAGCTGTCAGGTTGCAATCACAAATATCACTACCCAGAATTACTTGAAATTATTAGCTTCACTATGTTGTAGTTCAAAATAATTCAGGTAACAATTCACATGCTTAAAGAGTATACTGATTCAGTAAACAAGCATTTCCCAGTATTAACATATTTGATGCATATATGTATTCAACAGATAATGGACATTGCAAATGACTTGTACCAAACAATCTCTAAGCAATGATTTGTTTAGTAAACTGTGTGACAAAATACAGAAATAATTAGAAGATATTGAAGAACAAATACATTAGAACAATAAGGAAGCAATGTATTTTAGACTACATTTTCAACATGATGCATCAATGTATTTCCCAATTTTCCCTTTTACAAATCCACCTTGCAGTTTTACTAACGTAGAATAATAAACAAATGCATTCTTGCTAAGATTCTGAATACACTGGCAACTGTTTTATGCGCACCATGTCACAAACCTAAGAATCATGATTTTTTGTTGTTCTTGTGATTATTGTTGCTGCTTTTTGGGTATGTGTGTATGTATGCATTTGTGTGTGTGTGTGTGTGTGTGTGTAGCCAGAGGCAAAGATAATGTTAAAATGATTTTGTGATGGATGAAGAGATATTGATTGTTAACATTTTGAGGAAGACATAATTGCAGATGCAGCAGTAAAAATGTAATGTTTTCCGTTGCTGATGAAATATGTTTGTGAATGCCTGTGGACCTCTGCAATGTTTGCTGAATGAGATTTAATGCCACGAAAATGTTTACCCCACCAGGGGCAGCAGGTAATTAGCCTATGTACAGCACAGCATGCCTAATGTACCAGAGGCAGAGGCATCAGCTAACATGGGATAATGTGCATATTTCGTATATTTTTGTGTCTGCAGACATTACATTCGGATACACTGCCCAGGGATCTGCCAGCTGCTCTGCCTAACATGCTTCTATGTGTTGGCTGCAGGAGTTGACAGTCACTTATCTTGGGGACCTGTGTTTGTAAAATTTAGATGTTCATGCCAAGACCAAAGTGTGGGCATCTCCAAGTCTGCTTCTCTTTCAGCTAAGAAAACTGCCTGAATCTTAATTTTCATGCAAAAGTTCTGTTTGCTGGATTGGAATACATTGTCTATACATGCATTCAATTATTTGTTTTTTTAGAAAAATAATGCTTATCACTAAAATGTATAATGAAAGAAAGAAAGAAAAAGACAGAACAATTATTTATTATACATTGCTTATAATAAAACATCACATATATCAGGAATGTTCAAACTGTTAAAATGCTGACATACATAACATCTACAGAAACATTTTGGACATTCATATTGTTGAGCACACAATTTACCAAACATTTAAAAGATCACAAAAAGAAAACTTTATTTTGGGATCTACAAATGATAACCCTACCACAATATTAAGACCTAATTTGTTAGGGTTAGGCTAAGGTTTAGCATGCATTACTAAGGTGGGGAATGCAGGACTTTGCTCACCTTCTTATATCACCCTGTTAATGCATGCTAACTGCAACCCAAGTCCTAACCCTAACTCTTACACTTTCCAAGAACTTAACCTTACACCTTACCTTAGAAAACCCCTTTCTGTGACTCTAGAACTACACAAGACAGCTCGGACACCCACTATACTCAAATACACAGACACAGCAATAATCCAAACTCCTTAGCTAACCCTTAATCTAACACTAATCTGTAAACACACACACACACACACACACACACACACACACACACACACACACACACACACACACACACACACACACTCACACTGAATCTATCCACTTACTTAACCCTTACTAAACCTAACCTCTAAACACTCACACATGCATTAAGCCTCATCCCCTTACTTAACTCTTACAGGAACCTTAAACCATAAACACTCACACATGCACTAAACCTCTGCCCTTAACAAACCATTACTCTAACTCTAAAATGCAAGCATTTGCACATAGACTACCACGACTAATACAAACTCATTTACCTCTTTGGAGAAAACACAAACTCATTAAAAATGCTGTTCACTAAATCTGCCATTTGCACATACTACCCTGCAGTTCACTTTGTCACACAGCCTATCTTGACCTCGCCAAAGCTTTCGACACCATTCCCTATTCTGGAATTATAGCTAAACTCACTAAACTAGGTATAAATCCCTATGTCACAAGATGGGTTGCCAACTGGCTCACTGACAGAACCCACACTGTAAAAGTTGCAGACTCCAAATCTGACCTCAAAGCAGTGACAAGTGGAGTACCACAGGGTTCCGTCCTGGGACCTCTCCTGTTTGGTATCTACTTCTCTGAAATACAGGCTAACACAGAAGGCCTCTGGCTAATGAAGTTTGCAGATGACTGCAAACTAGGAGCCATAATCAAGTCCCCAAATGATGTGGACATCCTACAGAAGGGCCTCATGGAGACAGATGCCTGGTGTCAGAACCATAGCCTCAAGCTCGATGCCAAAAGTGCAGTGTCATCCCCTTTTGTAAAAACTCTGTACCCATGAACTACCACATAGGCAGCAATCTACTTAACACTGAATATGTGATAAGAGACCTTGGGACTCAGGTGGACAGTAGTCTCTCCTTTGATAGTCACATCGCCACAGTAGTCAGGAAGTCCTTCTACGTGGCACACCTCATCATAAAAGGGGTTCTCATCCAGGAAAAAAGAGGTCATTGTTCTCCTATACTCATCACTCATTAGACCCATTATAGAGTACAACGCCCCTTTTGGCATGTACCTCACAAAACATCTGTAGCAGCTGGAAAGGCCACAGAAGTACCTCACAAAGATGATTACTGGCCTCAAACAAATGCCTTACACTGACCGCCTCAAAAAACTCCAGCTTTACTCCATAGCATATCACCTGCTCAGAGGTGATCTCTGCCTAACATATAAAGCTATGTCAAACCCAGAGCTGTTGGACATGCTACACCTAAAGAAATCCCAATCCCTCCGAGCTACACGCTCTAGGGACCTAAACCTTGTCACCACAATAAACGGGACATGCTGGAGGGGTAGATTCCTGTCCCAGAGACTTCCCATACTCTGGAACAAGCTACCCATCTATGTCAAGCAAAGTTCTTCATTAGCACTCTTCAAGAAAAATCTTGATGAGTGGATGGGAAATAGGAAATACACCCTGGGGATCACCTCTGTGTCTCTGCTGGACAGTGGCACAGGAAAATAACTTTCTTGGGTGGCGTAAGCTATGGAGCCTTTCTGGCTAGGCTTATGTAGGCCCTTGGGCCAATAGCCTAGTACCTACCTATGAACCTATGAACCTACATGAGGTTCTCCAGTTCAGTTCTCATCTTGGGTGCATCTGAGTGGAGTTTGCGTGTCCTCCCTTTGTTTGTGTGGATTTTCTCTGGGTGCTCTGGTTTCCTCCCACATGCCAAAGACATGCAATAGGTGGATCATATACTCTAAATTGGCTATAGGTATGAATATACGTACATGTTTGTGGTATGGAATCACAACTGCAGTGGGGCTAGCCACCCTGTGATGTGAACTTTGGCTCTTGGTAATGGTCATTGCTGATATGACACCCCAATCCCATGTAAAAATGGGAAAAAAATTGGATTATGGACATATATCTGTACATCAGTCAGTCCATCCATGACTTCTTTTTCCCATTTTTCCATATGGTATCAGGGTTTCACTTCACCAATCAATCAGTCATCTAGAGCCAATGTTCACACTGCCAAGTAATTAGCTCTGCTGCAGATATAATGTATATAGATAGACAGATAGATAGATATCCATATGTGGTTGTTCATTTGGTAGAAAAGTAATTTTATAGAGTCATATTTGTTAGAAAAATCTTTGTAGAAACCACATTTAGTATAGCATATATTTATGTATTTATTTATTTATTTAGTGGAGGCCTGGGGTGAAAAGTTCCAGTAACAAATTAAAAATTACTATAGCAAACAACTAAACAAAAATGATTGTACAACAGGATAAGTTTTACAGTAATAAGAAACCATACAAATATAAATAGCTTTTCTTAGTGATAGAAATATGCAGAGTACAATGTCATTATATGGTGAAAATAAATGACAGTAGAACTTGCACAGTATATAAATGGATAACTTGTTGAGGACATTCAATATAAACAATCATGACACAAAGTATATTCTGTACAATATGAAGGAGATTATACTTTTGCCTTGAAGGAGATTATACTTTTGCCTTGTGGAAGTTTCTGAAGGATTAAATATTGATGAGTATACTTTGCTTAAGAGAAAGTCACAGAAGTACAGTTGGTTTACTAGTATTTCAGTTGATCTAAAAAGGGATATTTACTCAGTAAACTCACTGGATTTGGTTTATGGTGGTAGCATACATTTGAGAGAATCACATTTATTTTATTTATTTATTTTATTTTATTTTACATTTGTTAACCGCGATAGTCCGACTGGACGTGAGTCCATTTACAGTGGAGGCCCGGGGAGAAAAGCTCCAAATTTGTATACAGAAACAATAGATGTATACTGTAGGTAATGTTCTACATTATTTAAGATTAATAGTAAACATAATAAGCATACTTATGCACACCTTATTTTGCAATACAACTCAACAAACACATATTAAGAATGCACTTGTTTTTAAATCAGCTTCCAGTTATGATAAACATTATTTAAGATTAATAATAAACATAATAAGCATATTTATGCACACCTTATTTTGCAATACAGCTCAACAAACACTAACATTAAGAATGCACTAGTTTTTAAATCAGCTTCCACTTATGATAAACAGGTTTCTGTGAGTATAATAGAAAAACAAGCAGATAGTGGTTAAAGATGATTATAGTAGTAGGAAGACAAGAGTTAAGAGTTAGTCCGAAAGGGGATCAAATTTTATAGTGGGAGTTCCTGAGTTTGTAGAAAATCAATAGGAGACTGCATTAATCCTTCCTGCAGTGATCATTACTGAGTTTGTAGCAGAAAATTATGAGACTGCATTTAACATTGCTGCAGTGGAAGTTATTGAGTTTCATAGTAGAGCATGGGGGGACTGCATCTACAATTCAGTTATGCAGTTACTGGACAGTGTTATTATGTGATGCATGGGCATAACCAAGATTTTAATAGGTGTGACTTGAGAGAATTTTTGAACTGTATAGTTGAGGGAGCTGGGGGCAGCCATGGTGGTGCAGCAGTTAGTGTTGCCACCTCACAGCAAGAGGTTCTCAGGTTCAATCCTCAGCTGGGGTGGCTTCTGTGTGGAGTCTGCATGTCCTCCCTGTGGTTGCATGGGTTTCCTCCGGGTGCTCCGGTTTCCTCCCACATCCCAAAGACATGCTGTAGGTGGATTGGGCACACTAAATTGGCCCTAGGTGTGAGTGCGTGCATGTGTGTGCCTTCTGTGGAAGGTTGGGCGCCGGGCTAGCAACTCGACATCGTAAAACTCCACTGCCAATCATGAGCGAACGGTAATCCACTGTGGTGACCCCTAACCGGGAAAAGCCAAAAGAAGAAGAAAAAGACAGTTGAGGGAGCTGTGGTTACAGAAGTGGGGAGGATGTTCCGGTTTTTGGCAATGTTGGGAGAGAAAAGAGCTTTTCCTGCGGAGTTATTGGCTTTAGAGATACAGAGGAGAGATTTATCTGAGGAGCAGAGGGGGTGATTTGTTGTATGGTGGGTTAGGAGTTTGTTTAGGGATGGGGTTTTGTCAGGATGTCTTACTATGTTGTAGGCTATTATCAGTTATTGATAGTTAATTAGTTGGGGGAGTTCTAACCATTTGAGTTCTTTTAGTGCCTGACAATGATGGGTTTTGTAGTTACAGTTGTTAGCAAATTTTGCAATTTTATTATAGCAGGATTCTAGTTATACAAGATCCTGTTTTCTAGGGTTGGTAAGGATAGGTGCAGCATACATGAATGTAGAAAGTAGGTGAGTTTGGGCGAGTGTGATGTATGCTTGATCAGATAGGAATTTCTTGTGTCTGTATAAGGTACCCATTTTTTATGGACTTTTTTGATTGTTAGTGATATATGGGTGTCAAATAGTAGTTTATTATCAATAGTTACTCCTAGTAGTTTGGTGTTGTCAGTAGGGGAGATGTTAGTGCCATTATTGGACGTGATGGTAAAAGAGGATTGGGTGGTTTTAGTTTTATCAGGAGCAAATATGAGTAACTTAGTCTTGTTTGGATTGAGTATAAGTTGGATCTGGGTGATCCAACTTTCAACTGAGGTAAAGGATTCCTGGGTTCATTTTTGCAGAGTAGTTAGAGATGGAGCTGTGCAGATGAGAGTTGAGTCGTCTGCATGTTGCATTAGAGTGGCATGTTGGGAGGCCTGTGGAGGTTGTTGGTGAATATTGTGAAACGTAGTGGCCCCAGTATTGAACCTTGTGGGACTCCTACAGTGGTTGGGAGTAAGGGAGATAGTTTGTTCTTCCATTGTACAGACTGTTGCCTGTCTGCTAGGTAGCTTTTAAACCATGCTATGGTAGATGGAGCAAATGACAGGGAGGTCAGAGAGTCTAGAAGTAGGGGGTGTGATACCATGTCAAATGCCTTAGATAGGTCTAAGAATATTGCTGAGATGTAGTTGTTGTCATTTCTGTATTGGTTAATTGTGTTTGTGAAAGAGAGGAGAGCAGTAGTGGTGCTGTGGTGTTGGCGGAAACCATGTTGTATGGGAGAGAGGAGATTGTTAGTATTTAAGAATTGCATCACTTGAGAGTGAATGCATCTTTCCAAAATTTTAGCTAAGGGGGATAGGATAAGCTATGGGACAGTAGTTAGAAAAATCATAAGAGTTTCCACCTTTACAAAGGGGGAGAATGTTTGATACTTTCCATAATTGTGGGATGTAGGATTCCTGAATGGATCGATTTATAAGGATGGAAACAGGGTAAGACAGTGAATCAGCTGCTGTTTTTAAGAATTTGGCTGGTAGGTTATCTGCAGCAAGGGTGGTAGATTGAAGTTTTAGTAGCAGTTTTTTGATAGTTGCAGTAGGGACAGGTGATAGGGTGAGGGTTGGGGTATTTTTGGTGGGTTGGTTTGGGGTTTGGGCTGGGTTGTTATTGGAGGGTTGTTTAGAGAGGGATAGGATGTTTTTTGTGAAGTGGTGTTTAAATTGGAAAGCAATATCTGCAGTGTTGTTGTTAGTGTTTGTTGTTGGTGTGGATGTTTTTCCTGGGTTAAGTAGTGAGTTGATGGCATTTCAGAATTTTTGGGGGGTTTTATTGTGTTTACGTTGAACATGAAGGAAGTAGTTTTCTTTATCGAGTACTGTTTTTTTTTTTTGCTTGGTTTCTTAGTTGTTGGTAGTTTTGTTTGGATGAGTTAGTCTTTTCTGTTTTCCATGTTTTCCATGCTTTATCCCTGGCGTTTAGAAGGACTCTTGTGTCCCTGCTTAGCCATGGTTCATAGTTTGTTTTTGCTTTGATTCTTCTAATGGGTGCTATTGAGTTGAGAACATTGATGAAAGTGTTAAGTATTCAATTGATTGGTCTAAGTTTAATGTTAGCAGTGGGTCCCACTTACAATGTTTTAGGATATGGTTGAGATTCTCGCTGTTCAACTTACATTCATCTCTAACTTATCTAAAGATTATCGGGTTTGAGAACCCCTCAGCTTATATGCTTATATACACCAGCTTCACAGTCAAACTAATTCAGAGAATGGAAAAAAAATCTCACAACATGACATTTAGTCATATGTCTATAATGTCTGTATTTTCAGTTAGCATTTTGAGTAGTGGTTTGATTGTGAGATATTTGCAGCATGCATGTTGCTCTTTTTGTCTGATAAAGTTAGTGATATTCTTATTAGTTTGTAAATATTACAGTCAGTAAATAGTGCCTGGTGTAGAGAACTGAGATCATTGTTTCATGTGGGAAATCACTGCTGGTTTGATTTCTAAGTTTGTGCCAGCAGTAATTCTATTTGTTTGTGAGATTTTTTTCCATTCTCTGAATTAGTTTGACTGTGAAGTTGGTGTATATAAGCATATAAGCTGAGGGGTTCTCCCCCCTTATTGGGCAGGGGGTGAAGCGCAACTTGCACCCTGCAAAAAAAGAAACAAAAAAAAAACACTTGCGCTTTTATTATTCTTATCTGTGTGTTTTGGGGAATTTGTTCATTTAAGTAGTAGTAGCAGAAGTAAAGTGTTTTGGTTAGGTTTAGAGTAAAAATGTGACTATTCCCATTTTTTTTCTGTTAAATGTGACTTATTTACACACACACACGTATATATATATATATATATATATATATATATATATATATATATATAGAGAGAGAGAGAGAGAGATATGTAGTTAAATTAAATGGATATAAAGCTTTGTATTTTAGTTATATATCAAAATATTGCAAACACATTGTGGGAAATTGTCTGGATAAAAGCTTCATTAAACAGAAATCATTGAAATTTAGAAAAAATAACTTAAAATGTTGCTGAGGCAAACCTCTGCACCCTCCACAACTCCACATCTCTAAATATGCTAACTTCAAGACTGGACAACAGTTGGGATGATTAGAAACCTATTCAACCTCAGTGTTTTATAGGTTTATAGGTAAATACTAAGCTATAAATCTGCAGACTATTACAAGCTTATCTACTAACCAGAGGACAGAATAAAATTATGTACCTTGCATTTGTGAGGTAAAGTCCTGAACCATTATGACAAACCTTCCCTTTATGACAACTCTTCCATAATCTTGTAATCATGATACTGTTCAATAACTCATTTCAATGAGAAGGAAATAGATTAAATGGGTTTATGATTTCTTTCTTGATGAATGAATCTTTAAAAAAACTTTGAAGTCTTCCATAAATGCTAGATATAGATAATATACATATATCAATATCGGTAGCTATATCTTTAGATGTTGATATGTATGTATATAGAATAATAAAGTTTTTGTTTTTTTTGAGCATACTGAATTTAAGTGGTGATTTGTTTTGAGTAAGAGGTAGACAAATTACTGCAAGCCTTTGGAAATGTTTAGCACTTGAGCTTTAGATTTCACTTGTTTTTCAATAATTATTTTGTTCTCGTATGTAACACTTATTGCATAGTATGCAGCTTAGGCCTTGTCTTCTGATAAGACTCAAGAGGCCTGCATCACATACAGGTAGTGTTTGACTCTCTGCTGAATACCATGGTGACTTTTTAGTTACCTGCTCATATATAAATTTAGCTATGAAAATCTCTTCCAGTATCATCTTATCTACTCATTCTGAAAGATCTTCCCTTTAGACTTTTAAACCTTGAATTAGCCTCTGTTTCATATCATCCCACTCACTTAGTGTACTCTGCAAAATTCAGAGTGTTACTTCCCTTTTTATCTTTTAAAATCTGTAATGCCCTCAAAACAAACAGCTCCAGAATTCCCATTCTAAAGACTTAAACCTTGCCTGTGATATAAATATGACCTGCTGGAGAGACAGGTATGTATCCTAGAGACTACCCCATCTAGGAACAGGCTCCCCATCCATGTGAAGCAGGGTTCTTCCCTAATCAAATTCAAGTGCAACTTGGACAATTCATAGGTTCATAGGTAAGTACTAGGCTATTGGCACTAGGGCCTATATAAGCCTAGCCAAAAATGTACCCTGGCTTTCGCCACCCAAGAAAATTATTTTCCTGTGCCTCTGTTGAGCAGAGCCACAGAAGTGATCCCGGGATGAATTTCCTATCTCCCATCCAATCATCAAGATTTTTCTTGAAGAGTGCTAATGAGGAGCTTTGTTTTATATAGATAGGTAGTTTGTTCCAGAGTATGGGAAGTCTCTGGGACAGGAATCTATCCCTCCAGCATATTCTGTTTATTGTGGTGACAAGGTTTAGGTCCCTAGAGCATGTAGCTCGGAGGGATTGGGATTTCTTTAAGGGGAGCATGTCCAACAGCTCTGGGTTTGCCATAACTTTGTATGTTAGAAAGAGATCACCTCTGAGTAGGCGATATGTGACAGAGTAAAGCTGGAGTTTTTTGAGACAGTCTGTGTAGGGCATCTGTTTGAAGCCAGTAATCCTGGATGGGGAACAGGAAATTCATCCTTGGTTTGGCACCTATGTCTCTAATGGACACAGGTAACTTGTAAATAGCTCATCTCCCAGGCCCCTTCTTGTAAATGTTTCATCTTCCAAAACCCCGCTTGCACTTATCAAGGGTATAAGAACCTGTCAGAGATTTAGGATCCATGGCTAGACTTAAAAAGGCCCTTGCTGTTGTTAGCCTAGTAAGCACCTATGAACCAATGAACCAATGTCTGTAACTAGACTACCAATCCCTGAAGAGTCTAGAAACTGCTTCTCAGCGATTAGCTTAGGATTAGTGTTTTTGTTTTTCTCCAGATGAGAGAAGGAGCAGAGGGACAATATTTTCTGGCCTCCTTAGTGATTACCAGTTGTTGGAAAGTCTGAAAATAACATCTTAAGATCCAACTTGGGATTAATGCTACTATTTTGATCCTGTGAGAGAAGGAGTAGAGGGTTACTGACTCCGGCTGGTTTGTATTTGTAAGTATGGCCAAGACTTCTCTGAGTGATCTGCTGTAAATTTGGTGTGAATCTCTTAAGGGCCTTTGTGCTGCATAGCTATATTGGTCTCCAGCTAATGTAGGGTCTGTCCAGGATATAAACCAAGAGAAGACTATAGCAAGTGTATTAAATCCAGCAAATTTAAGTTAACACTACTTCTCAGGAAGCAGCTTGGGATTAGAGTAACTCTTTACTACTAAACAGAGCAGGAGCAAAACATCACTGACTCCTAGCTGTGGGAAGCTGTGTTGAGATCAGCACATCTCTACTAACAGACAGAGAACATCTCCAGTAATGAACTCTAGACCTTATAGGCACTATTTTTCCTTCAACCCACATTAGTAACCACCTTGAAACGTGGATTTAGACTTTCTAACTGCCTTCATTGTTAGCTTGTTTAAATGGGCATCCTGAGACAGTATAGGAATTATATCTTGTTTAATGACAACCACCTACTACTTAAACAAACTGACGTAGCGTGTGGGAGATGTAGTCATACAATGTTGGAGGGGTACTACAAACAGCAAGCAAGTTTTCAGTAACATACAGAACCACACTATACCTATCAAACAAAATACAGACCAGACACATATACTCATATATGTAAATGTTCTTAAAAGTAACCTATCTAAACCACAAAGTCCTCCTAAATGTTACCTACAAAGCAAGTACGCTCAGCCATCTGACAATCGTTCAACTCAGGAAAAACTCACCATGAAACAAGCATCTAATACTCACAGTGTTTAACTCAAATGCCCATAAGGCAAATGTTCCACACAACACAACATTCTAGTCATAGGTGACTCCATAGTGAGACACACTGATGTACTATTCACCAGACTGAGTAAGAAGAGGGTCACAGTTAGTTACCGAGTGGGTGTTAGGATTCGCAACATCACACATTCACCTATGTCCTTGCACAAGTACACATATGACACAGTCAAAGTACTTGTGAAAGTAAATGACTTGAGAAATACCTCCTTGGACTATATGATGGCAGACATGATGGTGCCTTCAGAATATGTGACTGAAACAGGTGCAAACCTACCCTTGAGAAGCATTTTTACCATCACCGACACTGATGCTACAAAAAGAGTGAGAAATATTTTACTTCAACAATTGGCTTAGACTCTGCTGTCATTCAAGGTGGGTGTAATAAATATCAGCTTGGAAGGATGTGGCAGACAGTCCTAACTGCTTTGCCATGGATAGCCTATGCCTTACACTTATCTCTACAAGGCTTTCTTATGTTGTGTTGTGTCTTTCGGCTTTTCCTGGTTAGGGGTCGCCACAGCAGAATTCCGGTCCGCTCATGATTGGCAGTTGATTTTTACGTGCTGAGTAGCCGGCCCTAACACACAACCTTCAAGGAAGGTACGCCCATTCACGCATGTCTCCACAGAAGACGCTCTAGCTGAGAATCGAACAGGACAACGTCTTGCTGTGAAGCGACAATGCTACCACAGCACCACCTTTATATTGGCTAAAAATTTGTCTACACCTATAGTACCTTGTTTAGGCAGTGTCAGTGTTCAAAAGCTTCCTGCTTAACAAAACAGAATCTGGATAACATAAAGGTATCATTGCTCAACATTAACCTCAGCAAAAAAACTCATTCCCTACAGGCACTGCTTACTCTGGAATGCATTAATATATGCAATGTCACATAGACATGGTTCTAGGACACTGAGTGTACCCCATCAGAGCAGACACATTCAGGTCCACTGTACACAATATTGAGGCACTAATTTAGTCAAAGTCAAAGTAAACTTTATTGTCATTTAGAACCACACACATATAGCCTAAACGAAATTTTGTGCATCAGCTCAATTCTTGCAGCTACACAGGAAGGTCAAACAACACAAATAAGTAGAGGAATAAATATAACTAACAAATACAATACTACTCCAAGTACATGCAAGAAAGAGTAGAGACATTTACGAACATTCATAAATGAAAAGAATACCCTCCACTGAGTTAAATTAACTACCCTATTTAAAGTAATACAAAACACACTACAGATTAAAATGCCTAACTTATTTGTCTAATATTGCACTTCAGTGAGTTAAATAATACTGACTATGGATATAATAAATAAATATTGGACTTAACTTGGAATATATGTTAGCATATATTGCACAAATAAAAAAAATTGACCTATTATGTGTCCAGACCCCTGGGACCAGTGCCCAGGTTCAGAAGTCTAATCGCTGAAGGGTAGAAACTATTACTGAATCCTGTAGTCCTGCAGTGGATGCAATATCTTCTCCCCAATGCCAGATGCTTAAACAGTCCATGCACAGGATGTAAGTTGTCCTGTATTATTCTGGTAGCCCTTCAGATGCTTTTGGCAGAATAAAGATGTTATATAGATGGGAGACTGGAACCTATTACCCTCTCTGCAACCTTCACCACTCATTGTAGTGCCTTCCTTTCTGTAACGCTGCAGCTTCCAAACCAAACTGTGAAGTTGCAGGTGAGGATGCTCTCTATTGCACCTCTATAGAAGGTGGAGAGAATATGTGGAGGAAGCTTACCTTTTTTCAGCCTTCTTAAAAAGTGGAGGTGTTGGTGTGCATTCTTGACCAGTTGGCTGGTGTTTCCTGACCAAGCGAGATCCTCGAATATGTGTACACCCAGGTATTTCATACTCTTAACCCTCTCGATACTCTCACCATCGATCCTGAGACCTGGGTGGTTTGGTCTCCTTTACCTGAAGTCGATGATAATCTCTTTGGTCTTGCTTACATTCTGGTCAGGTTTGTTCCCCTTGCACCAACTGATCAGAGATGCCACCTCCTCTCTGTACACCCTTTCGTCCTTCTTTGTCATGAACCCCAGGACTGTGATGTCATCAGCAAACTTGATGATATGGTTGGACTTGTGCTTAGCATAGCAGTTGCTAGTCAGGATGGGGAATAACAGTGCACTGATAACATATCCCTGTGGAACCCTGCTGTAAATCGTGCTGCACTTTGATGTGTTCTTACCTGAACACACCTTCTGTGGTCTCTCAATCAGGAAGTCCATGATCCAGTTACAGAGATGTTTACTGATTCCTAAATGTGCCAGTTTTTCTGTCAGCTGCATTGGTACCGCCGTATTAAATGCAGAGCTGAAGTCTATGAACAGCATCCTCACATATTTGTCTTTGCCCTCTACATGCTCAAGGGAGATGTGTAGTGCTACTGATATGGCATCAGCCATGGATCAGTTAGCTCTGTACACAAACTGCAAAGGGTCAGAATTAGAAGGTAGGCATGATGAAAGATGCTTTTTGATCAGCGGCTCAAAACATTTCATAGCAGTGGATGCAAATGGTCTGTAGTCGTATGGGCTGGAGGGAGTGGTTTTCTTATATAGTGGGATGATGTTAGTTTCCTAGAAGCATGAGGGTAATTTTGCCAATGGCAAGAGAGATGTTAAATATGTCCTTGAGCACTGTGCATAATTGATCAACACACCCTTTTAACACCTTGCCCAGTACGTTATCTGGGCCAGCAGCCTTCCTGCGGTTCACTCTCCTTAGCTCTCTTCTTACCTCCTCTGTGCTGAGGCTGAGTACTGCATCCTTCTCATCAGTGGGTAGCTTTAGTGTCAACCTGTTGTTTCTTTCCTCAAATCTATCAAAGAAGATGTACAAGCTGTCCAGGAATTTGATGCTGTCCTCACACTGTACTGAACTGATGTTGTAGTCTCCTTGCATCCTTCATGTCTTCAAACTGGCTCTGTACCTTTCTGCCATACTACCTCTTAACCTCCTTTATACCACTTCTCAGGTTACCTCTTGCTACACTTAACAATTAAATTTATAAAACAAACTCACACCTCTAGGCTCAAGAGCAGGATAACAAGCTGAAACTTCATGTCTGACTTACCTTAACAAAATCTTGTATTATATTATTGCTAACTATAAGACCCATTCTATGATCCATACTTCCTACTTAACTAGTATGGAGTCCCTATACATTAGGACAAACACAATTTTCCTAGCAGACTTCAACTACCCATGCATCATCTGAGAGATGTTTACATCCCCTGATGTATATGACAAGAGATTGCTGCAGTTCATAAATAAACTCTCTGGACTAGCTAGTCTGTAGCTCAGCTAGTTGAGTCATAATCCTGGACTTGGTCTTCACTAATATGGAACACTGTGCTGCTCACCAGTTGCAACTTGTCAAATCCCACAATAAGTCAGTCACATTCCACATAAGCCAGAAGCATCTTTAAATACCATGGCATTCAGAGATCATGCAAAGGCTAATTTACTAAAACTGTGTGATGGCATGGCTAAATTCCACATCTATCTCCAGTCTGATGACCCCACCACATATGTGGAATCCTTTAACATCAAATTCCATAAGCATGTGAATAGCTGCATGGAAACATCTGTCTCCCTCTATAAACTAAATAAAATGTCGAATTTAAATATAAACCCCTATGGTAGAACCAGAACATAAACAGGCTCTATAGAAAAAGAAAATTGCAAACAATAATAAATGTATCTCTCAAATGTAAAAAATCCTGTTGCTAAGCTTAACAAGGAACTCCAGCTCCTGATCAAGTCAATCAAAACTAAATATGAGGTATAAATAGCCACTCAGGCAAAGGACAACCATAAAGTATTTTGCAACTATGTTAGAAACATTAGAAGCAATGTTCAGTACTGCACATAGCAAATAGTAAATGGTATCACATACTCAGACCCTGAGAATACAGCCAATCTACTAGCAGATAAACTTAGCTCTAACTTCATCCCTCTATCTCCTCCAAACATTCCCAGATCACATACCTGCATCTACATCCCCTCAAATTTCCCAAAACAAGTCCACAAAGCACTTTGCAAGAGTAAGAACACTGCTTCTACCAGGCTGAAATAGGACCTGTTAAACTCCATATAGATGCTATATCAGCCTCCAAATAGGTTTTGTGCCAGACGGATGGAGGACAGTAACAGTCTTCCCTCTGCACAAAGATGGATCAGTAGACTGACTATGTGATATCATTTACTATTTGCTCTGTGCAGTGCTGAACATTGCTTCTAAGGTTTCTAACATAGCTACAGAAGACTTTATGGTTGTCCTTTGCCTGAGTGGCTATTTATATCTCACATCTAGTTTTCATTGACTTGATCAAGAGCTGGAGTTCCTTATTAAGCTTAGCAACAGCATTTTTTACATTTGAAAGATACATTTATTACTGTGTGCAATGATTTTCTTTCTATAGAGCCCATTGGGATTATTGGCACAAACAAAAAATAATACTTCCAGGCTACCCAAGACCAACTTAGACTCAACCCAAGAATTTTTTTTTGGGGGGAGGGACAATCCACTCCCTTCTCCACCCTGGATCTAATAGCAACCCATGCCCTAAGCCAGAAGAAACATCCTCTGAGATAGCCTCCATCTTTAACACATATTTCATCGACACCATCAAAAATCTCACTACTACCTTCCCACCCATTTTAACTGACCCACCAGGAACACCATCTGTACATTCCCCCTCAAATCCTCTACCTTCTTTCACATTAACACCCATACCCACCTCAACCATCAAAAAACTTCTTCACAAACTTAAACCCTGTACCAATGCTCCAGATAACTTACCTATAGAATACTCACAACTCTCTGCCTCCTCCATTGCTTATCCTATCAGCATCCTCCTCAACAGGCCCATTCAGGAATCCTGCATACCTGATATCTGGAAAAAAAGCTGTTATCCTTCCACTTCATAAAGGTGGCAACAACTCCGACATCTCAAACTTCCATCCTATTGCCATTCTCTCCCCAGTCTCCAAAATACTTGAGAAATGTTTTATTTTATTTTTATTTAACATTTGTTAACCAGGAAAGTCTGACTTGGAATGAAGCCAATTTTCAGCGGAGGCCGGGGGAGAAACGCTCCAGATGCATGTTTTTGTGATGTAAATGTATTCACAATCAGCTCCTCAGTCATCTGATACAACACCAAATAATATCCCCCACTAGGCATGTTTTTAGGCCTGGACATAGTACTAACACTGCCCTCATTTTCTTCCTGGACACAGTAAATAGAGCTCATTATGCTGGCTCCCTAGTCTCAGCACTCTTCCTAGACTTATCAAAAGCATTCAACACCATCTCCCACTCCCTTCTGCTCACTAAACTCTCTAACCTCAGTCTTTCTCCCCCACACTACAATGGTTTACTAACTATCTCAGTAACAGGCAGCAATCCACTAAATGGCAACACTCTTACTCCCCTTTTATAATTACAAAGACAGGCATCCCCCAAGATTCAATACTGGGACCCCTATTATTCAGCATATTTGTCAACAATTTCCATTCCTCTCTCACCCACAGTACTGTTATCCAATATGCAGATTACACAACCATCATCTGCTCTTCAAAATCTGCCACTACATTGCAGCATCTCACCCAAAAAGCATTTACTTCCACTGAAACCTGGATGTCCCAGAACCATCTTGCCCCCCAACCCCAATAAAACAAAACTTTTAATACTTACCCCCACAAAATCCAGCCCTGTTGACAAGTCACTATTTTCAGTTTGCTCCCAAAACAACACTATCATTAAAGTCATCCCTAGTACAAAATTGTTAGGTGTCATCATTGATAACAAATTAATTTTCGACCTTCACATCAACAGCAACATCAAAAAAAAACCCATCAAAAACTAGGTGCCCTATATAGACACAACTATTTTCTTAGCCTTTCTGCAAAAAAGGCTCTTGCCTCATCCTTCCATCTTCCAACACTTCTATATGGTGCTCCCATCCTCACCAATCTACAGTCCTCCTTGTGAACAAAATTAGACTCATGTTTGAACAAAGTCGCTAAATTTGCTACAAAAATGCAACATTTTCTACCCATTATTGTTCCTCTCTGCATTAACTAAATTGACTAGAATCTCCACTATCTCACTTTCCTACAATTAACTACAGCCCACAAGCTTATCTACCACACAGAAACCTGTCCTTCCCACTTCTCCATACTGACCATGTACCATCCTAACCGACACCTCAGGTCCAAAAACAAAATGTTACTCTCCATAGAGAAACCTAAGGTCTCAACCGGCCAAATGATGTATTTCTATACTGTCTTTAAGGCATGGAATAATCTCGCCCCTTCACTCAGAACTATCAGCAATCCTGCCTCTTTTAAAAAATCCCTCAAACTACATCTCTCCTCTCACTGGTTATGCTCCTGTACTCCAAAACACAACCCCATCTCCTAACTTCTTCCCCTGTTGTTACAAATCTAACTAATGTATTAATTTCATTTCCTTCCCTTCACTCTGCCCACTTACTCCCTTCCCTGTTACTCTAGCCTAACCTTTGCCCTCCTTAGTCCCTCAATCTCTTCCTATTCTTACAGTACTTAGGATCCCCTCTGCATTGAACCTTGCAGACATAGTAATCTCATGCGAATTTGAATATATGCCATATATTACTTCTATTTTTCCATGACAGTAATTATCTTCACTGTTGTTTGATTATTTTTCTTTCAATGCAATAGTATTACTCAACATTCTTTGTTTTATATATATATATATATATATATATATATATATATATATATATATATATATATATATATATATATATATATATATATCTTCTTTTTGCATTTAATTATTGTGGAGCTTTTCTCCCCAGGCCTCCGCTGAAAATATGCTCTTTCCAGGCCCAGTGGACTTTCCTGGTTAACAAATGCAATAAATAAATAAATATAGACCAAAAAGTCTGGCCAGTCTCATCTGTAAGACTATTGAGAGGATAATTATGAAATTAATAAATAAGGATATAGATAACCTTCAAACTCTTGACCCAAACCAGTTTGGATTTGTCAAGGGCAGATCTGCCTGCTTAACCTGGTTAACTTCTTCAAAAAGTATATTGAACCAAAGTTTGTGGAAAAGACAGTTTATATCACATATCTAGACCTCACAAAGGCATTTGACACCATCCCACACTCAGGTATTGTTGATATACTTCTACTTAAATTTTAATCCCCATGTAACTCATTGGATATCAAACTGGCTCACAAACAGAGCCCAGAAAGTTGGGATTACTGGCACAAAGAACATGTCACTAGTTGTGTAGGGTTCACTGGTTGTGACACTCTTCTTTGGCTTTTATTTCTTAGTGGTCAAAGCTAATGTTAAGGGTTTATAGCTGATCAAGTTTTTAGGTGCCATCATAAAATCTCCAGAAATGTCAAGACATTCCAAGAGGGACTTTCCCAAATGATTACTTGGTATCATAACCATGGACTAAAATACCAAAAACATTATCTCCTTCAGCAAGTATGACATCATCTGTAACATCACATTACATTGGTGATACACCACTGAAAACTGATCCTGCAGTTAGGGACCTGGGAACTTATGTGGACAACCAACAGTCCTTTCATCAGCATGTATCCAATATTGTAAGAAAGTCCCTTTTCATTCCCTAGCTTATTAGTAAGGGCAATGTGTTTAGGTCCAGTGATGTGATCATTCCACTGTATTTGGCACTTATTAGGCTGATTGAGTGGGACGCACCCTTTGGTATATACCTGTAAAACACTTAACACAACTTGAATGATCACAATACTTTCTCACCAAGAAAATAAAGGGCCTAAATCATAAAAACTACACTATCCCTCTTAAAGCCTCGTCCATATTTTCTGTATTGTAAGTCTACTGCAGGGGTGATCTCTGTTTCCTGTACAGAGCCTCAAAAGACCCTATCCACAAGTCCAGTGGTGGCATAAAGACCCACTCAAGTGATCTCAATTTGTATTACAACACAAATAGAACATGTCTAAGGAATAGATATGCATCAGAAAGAATATCACTTATTTGGGCTCTTGTTCCTCTACAGATAAAATAAAGTACTTCCCTTACTCTATTCAAAAGTAATCTGCACAAATTGGATCAATAACCTGGTAAAATCCTATGAGTCTATAAAATTATGGAAATAAAACTGAATCCTGGTAAAATAAGAAATAGGCTTTAACATGCTTTTTTCAAGGCACAAGCTCTCCACCTTCCGGCTGAACCAATGAAACATATCCTACTTGGGTCCAAAATGAGGTGGGGACTTTTCTATTCTCCTATTCCATTTGTAGCACTGAGATTCAACAAAAGATTTTTTTTTTTTTTTGAGCTATGGTTCACTTATTCACAATTCCAGACTGACAAATGTAAGTATTTGCCTGTATCTGTGTATATTTGATATATGTAGCAGAAGCAGTGCATGTGACTATCATATGTGAGAAGAAATATTTCTGTGGGAAAACATATTCCTGGAATAAGTGACCTACAAGAAATAATTGTAAAACATCAGGTATGAATGTCTGCTCTGTATGGTTAAGTACAGGCACAGAGTCCTGTGTGTTTAATTCCAGAATTCTTACATGTTAATTTATTCCACAAACCTTGTGAGCAATCCTGTCCACCCCCTGTAAACTGAGATAATAATACTTTGTAATTTCTTCAGCTGCACAGAAACAAATCGACTCAGTTCTAAGCATTAATTTTGTAAAGCCATGACGTTTTATTTTATGTACATTGTAAAGGCCAAAGCCACATATATAGCAGTTATCTGTGTTATAACTCACAGTTTCAACAATAAAACAAGGAGGCAAAAGTGTCCAGAAAAACAGTACAAGTCTCCAAAATAACCAAATCTAGACACCTGGAGGACTAGTGCTCGAAAAAAAATATTCCAAACAGTCCAGACAACTCGGTAGCATAAGTAGAATTTTTTAGTATTTTAGAATGATTTTAAAACATGAATTTTATGGCATGAAATGCTTGGATTATTTGATTGCTTAATTGGTATATGTATAATTGAGTCATTAAATTGATTGTGAGGGGTTTAAATAGAGGCTATTCTCTTTGTTCCTGTACTATCTGAAGAAGTCCTATTTGGTGAGGACAAAAATGCAGTGATCTAGTTAAGCATTAATAACTATCCGTACATTTCGTGTATCTGGAATAAACCAAGTTGTCTGGACTGTTTGGAGTGTTTTTATCAAGCACTAGTCCTCCAGATGTCTAGGTTTGGTTATTTTGGATAACTCACAGTTTCTGTCTTGCTCACTCTGAGCATGCCCACAGTGATTACCTCCTGCTGGTGTGGGAGTTGTTGCCCGTTATGCATTCCTCCCACCCACACTCTTTGAGTTCTGAAATAATTATAGCATCCTTGCAAATTAATGTTCAGCCTTTGCATTGTAGGATCGTACTTCTCCCAGGAAATAACATAGTTACTACTGAAATACGTCTTTCTTGGGCATCAAGTAACATCTCAGTTGAGAAAATCATTTTACTTGACGTATGTATAGATTGGCAAACTACTGACAGCAACAATCCTTCTAATGTCATTAACCTATATGGTTTCACTCTGCTTATTTCAACTTCCACAAGATACAGCAAAAACACTGGTTGAGCCTCTATGTTACATTAGATTCCCTCTAATGTCCCAAACAAAATCCTCTCAACAAGTGCCTTAAGTGATCACTTACCCATCTTTGCAAAATGGCATCATAAACCTAACAAAAAACAGCATCAGTACAACCTTGCTCATAACCTCTCCTCCTTTAGTAAGTACTAATTCATCACAGCACTGAAATTGGTCAACTGGCAGGCAATTCAAACCTTTCAACTTGACGAAGTTGTAGCTCTGTTCAACTCAATTTTCCTCAACAAGCAAAAATGAACTAGCCCTAATAAGAACAAAAAGAAATAAATCAAATCCAGAACCCTGGCTTTCAAAATTATTAAATTGCTTATGAAAATGACAGACTTAGCCTGGAAAAAATGGAAGCAAGTTAAAACCATTGTTGTCCATCAGTACTATAAACAAGTCAGAAATTCCATTAAAATCAAATTAAAACTGATAAAAACTGCTATATTAATTTATAGTTAGCAAATTATAACAACTCAAATGCTTTTTGGACTATAGTAAACCAGCTTTTAAAACCAGGTACACCACCACAACCTACAATCACTTCATCTAACCATGCTGACAGCATAGCCCAAGAATTCAATACCCACTTCATCCAAATAGTATCCTCTCTTATTAAACCCTCAGCACAAGAAAACACAAGTTCCTCTCCTTCCTTGTTAACCCCAAAACACTTGCACTCACACCAGTCTCAGTCTGTACAATAAAAAAATTATTAACCTTAAAAACTACCACCTGCCAACCTACCACATTTGCTCCTGATAACATGCCATCTGAGTATTAAAAATTGCTACTGATGCCCTAGTTTTTCTTGTCTCTATCCTAATCAGCCAATCCATTACTGAAAGTGATGTTCCAACCCTATGAAAATGAGCTCTCAGACATCAGGCCTATAACCATACTGCCTCCACTCTCAAAAATTCTGGAGAAATGTATCCAGCCTTAACGCCTCAGCATTCTCAGTGAAAACTGCCTCCTTTGCCCTACACAGCAAAGTATCTATCCTTTTCATAGTACATGTACAGCTCCACGTAGTGTCATAACATCTAACCAATATTGAAACTCTGGGAACTTAGTCTCAGCACTTTTCCTAGATTTATCGAAAGCTTTTGACATGGTATCCTACCAGAAATTACTTAAAAAAAGCTTGCCTGGGAATACATGAATCTTCGCTGTCTTGGTTCTCCAGCTACCTCTCAAATAGGCAGCAAGAAGTAAAATGGAAAAATGGTATCTCCTCTGTTTTTCTCACTATAGTGGGTTTCCTTCATGGATTCACTTTAGGTCCCCTGTTGTTTAATATATTTAGTAAAGATGTTCACATAGCTTCTAAACAAACCACTGCCATACAGTATGCAGATATTTCAACTATCATCCGTTTTTGTTAAAAGCATACATAAATTACACCAACCTGACCAAGAGATTTTACTCACCATAGCGACCTGGCAGTGTGATACACAACTGCTCCTTAACCCTAAAAAAAAAAAAACTAATCCTATTTACCCCAAAGCATTGAAATGGCTACAAAATAATTCACTATCACTTCCTCTAAAAACACCAACATAGAACTAGTAAGTCAAGCTAAGCTTCTAGCAGTCTCTACTGATGAAAGTTTAAAATTTAATCATCACATAAAACAAGCAGTAAAAACACATTCCAAAAGCTGGATACTCTCGTGAGAGTCAAACAATACATCACAGAAAAGAATTGCTCAATCACTTCTCATCCCTACACTACTTTACTCTGCTCCCATTTTGATTAACCTTAATCCACTCAACTCTCACTCTTGGAAGAATGCTGCAATAAGGTGGGAAAATTTATCACCAGTCGTCATTATTGGATACGTCCTTCTCTGGCCTTAAAAAAACTTCAGTGGTTATAGCTAAGGCATTACCTTATACTTTCCCAAGTAGTCACTTCCCATAAACCCATCTGCTATCCAGACAAATGCCCTGCTTTGAAAAATATTTTCCAGCTTTAATAACCCAATTAAGCAAATGACATCCATTGATAAAATGTTATTAACCATTACAAAAGGTAATGCTCGTTTCTCTTTGTACTCCTCTTTCCTGGCTAAAAGTTTGAACTCCACTCCTCTCAGTGTAACACCAACTCTTTTTAGGCATAAATAAGAGAATACCTAAATGATACCTGGCTTTGTGCATGCACACCTCCTGGATGATAAATGTCCTGTCCCTTACTTTTTCCTTTTCCTTTCAAGCAATCTTACCTCTGCTACTGGTCCAAAATCTCCTCTTTGTCTACTACCTCTCCCTCTTCTTCCTTCTACATATCATAAAATGTTCTCTCACCTCTAAAAACTATGCCTCCATTTTTCTCCTTTTCTTTCCTCCTATCAAGTTCATGCCCAAATATGCTTCATAGCTTTTTACATGATGCTGCTATTAATAAATGATATTCTGTTTAAATGTACATTTGCTGATTAATTGTATAACTCTGCTTATTTCTTGTGTACCTCTGTTTACTATGCATTGCTATGGATGGTGCAGTGGTGCAGGGGTAGCATTGTCGCCTCCCATCAAGATGTTCTCCAGTTCGATTCTTGGCTGGGGTGCCTTCTGTGTGGAGTCTGCATGTCCTCCCTGTGTTGGTGTGGGTTTTCTCTGGGTACTCTGGTTTCCTTCTACATTACAAAGACATGTATCTAGCACATTTCTCCCTGGGCCTCTGCTGAAAATTGGCTTAAGTCCAAGTTGGACTTTCCTGATAAATAAAAGTATGTTTTTTTTTTTTTGGTGTTTTTCTCCTCAAAAAAGTTTCATAGCTCATTGCTATTAATTAATGATACACTGTTTAAGTTTTGTATATTCTGTTTCATACAGACTCCTCAGAGGTGACCTCTTTCTGGCATACAAGGCGATATCGGACCTCGCCTTGATGGGACTGCTGCATATCTGCAAGTCAAGCTCCACTCGTAACCTGCACACATGGCCACATCCTGGTCTGTGACATCAATAGGACTTGTTGGTGGGACAGATGTGTGTCCCAGAGACTGCCCATCTGTGTAAAAGACTCCCTCTCCACACCAAGCAGAGTACCTATTTACCCCTTTTTAAGTGCAACATGGATAACTGGATGGGAAATAGAAAATACATCCCTGGGATTCCATCCGTGTCTCTGCTGGACTGGGGCATCAGGTGCTGCTTTGTCTAAACTCTTGGCTAGGCTTATAAGGGCCTCAAGGCCAATAGACTAGTAACTTCTTATGATCCTATGATCCTATTTTAAGATTACTTTAAAACCTTTGTCTACTACATTCTTCATGTAATGTTGGAATTTTTCTGGAGCTTTTCTACCTGGACCTCTGCTGAAAATTGGGAGCTTTTTGCCCAGTCAGACTTTCCTAGTAAACAAATGCAATAAATAAATAAATAAATACATAAGATAAATATATTTACACACACACACACACACACACACACACACACACACACACACACACAGCCATATGTTTTATATATATATATATATATATATATATATATATATATATATATATATATATTTTTTTTTGTTTTTTTTTTTTTTTGGTCAATAGTGTGTTTGCCAGACATCTGTTTAGTCAAACACATTTGGTCATCTATACAGATGGTCGACTGGTATGTGAGATCTCACAGATGTCCTTCAAGAATGCAACTGCAGTCATAACATATGGGTTGTCCTGTCTCAGGCAGCCCTCGGTCGGCCGGATTCCAAAGTCTGGGTCCAGCGTCGGCTGATGTCGCATTTCTCTCCGACGTCAGAGCGGCAGGAGTATATAAGCATCAGCCGACGCCATCTTCTTCAGTCTTTCTTGCCGCGCGGTGCCCGAAGCAGAAGCAGTTCACAAGTGCCGGTCGGTCAGCTCCTTTATTCTTCGATCCGAAGTCATCAAAAAAGCTAAGTACCCCGTTGGGGACCTTTACTTGCCTCAGCCGATGTCAGAAATTACTGAAAAGTTAATAATTGTTTGTCTTGTGGTAAACAAATACCTCATAAGGATTTCCATTCTTACTGCCTTCCTTGCCTTGGCCCAGACCATGACGTCTCGGCCTGTGCCACCTGTGCTCGCTTCAATAAGCGCACTCTCAGGCGCCGTGCGGAGTTCACTGAAGACTTTTTCGGCGAAAAATTCGATTACAAGATGCCGTCGGAATTACCGACATCGCAGACTCCTAAAAAACGTAAAGACCGGGACCGCCATCCTCAGCCCGCGTCTTCCACCGACACCACGCCAAAACCTACCGCGAGTGCCCCGGTTCCCTCTGAGGCGGTTATTTCACCGCTCCGAACCGAAGACACCGCGTACCGATACCTCCGATGCGGAGACCACACCAACGCCAGTTATTGATTTTCCTCCGGATACTGAAACCAAGGAAATGCCCGAGACCATTGCTGTGGATAAGGTCACTCCTGCACGTGGAGCTGCTAGGCCTCCCATGTCCATGTCTATCAAGGCCTACACACGTGCTAAGGCAGCCAGCAAGACCAAGCACCCTACTGCTAAAGCCTTACCTCAGCCTACTCCTGAGACACAAATAATGACTATGGCAGCAGACTTAATCTCCATGATCAGAGGTTCCCAGGCCCATCCTGAGAGAATCCCAGCCTCCTCCTGATAAGAGGCCCAGGGTTGAGCCCACTGACCCTCTCCCTTCAGATGAAGATTCTTAGGCCTCTGGCCACTCCGATAGCCAGGAAGAGCCTTTTCAGACCTACGAGGACTCAGATGCAGAGGACTCCATCCCCTCGGCCTCCCCTCCTGAGGATATTTCTTTTGGGGAAGTTCTGCATTCCATGAGGGAACATTTTAAGTGGCAAGGCCAGGAATTTTCTGATTCCAGAAAGCGCCTTCGTACCTTCCTTAAAAAGCCCCAGCACAGGCCCTTAGCTATACCTCCTGTGCTTGATGTTTTGGATGATTTATACTCTGATTCCAGTGTTACCCCTGATACTCTCCCTCCTGCTCCTGCCAAGCCGGACAGATACTATAGAGTTCCTGAAACACATTCTCATTTCTTTAGGGCCCATGCTGTTGATTTAGAAACAATTTCACAGGGGCCGAAAGGGGTTTCAGCTACCACCTCAAAAAATCCTTTGCCTTCCAACAGGGAAGCTAGGTCATTAGAGAGATGGGGGAAGAAGGTTTACACCTCCACTACTTTATCTATGAGAGCTCTCAATTGTCTCTTCCATATGTTTCAATATCAGGATTTCCTGTTAGATGATTTACAGAAAACTTTGGCCTCTCCTGATCCTTTAGATAGGAAGTCTTTGCAGGAGGCTGTACATAACTCTCAGCAGGTTAGCAATCACTTCCTTCAGTGTGGATATGATGCATTGGAAGCTTCATGTAGGGCAGCTATGACAGGGGCGGTGATTCGTAGACATGCATAGTTAAAAGAACAACCTCTACCAGATCATGTTAAGGCAAAACATCTTGATGCACCCTTGGAAAAGAACAAGCTTTCTGGTGCTAATGCTAAAGATGTATTAAAGACCATTGAGGAAAAAGCCAAGTCAGTTCAGACAGTCAAAGATTTCCTCCAGGTTCAGCCACCTAGATTCAGCAGGAATTGGCCTTCAAAAAACTGGTCCTTTCCTAATCCTGAAAGATTTCAAAGGGGCAAAAGCAGGCGTGGCCGAGGAAGAGGACAATACAGAGGTTCCTACAGGGGACGACAATGGCAACCAGCAAACCAAAGAAGTGACACAGGGGCTTCTCCTGCCCCACAGGGCCAATCCCAATGACTTTCCTCTACTTCCGCTAACCAAAGAGCAAACAGAAGCTCCCTTGGGCGGAAAATTATCTCTGTTTTCAGACAATTGGCACAGATTGACAAAGGACAAATGGATTTTGGACATTATAGACCAAGGCTACAGGTTCCACTTTCATACCTTACCAAGGAAACAAGGCATGCTGAACCTACCGCAAAACCAGAGGGCAGAGGCTTTCAAGCAAATTTCTCTGCTTGCTCAGATCAATGCAATAGAAAAAGTTCCACAACACGAACAAGGCCAGGGGATTTACTCAAGACTGTTCCTTGTTCCAAGAAAAGAAACACAATGGAGACCAATACTGGATTTGTCCACATTAAACACCTTTCTCATAGTACCAAAGTTCAAAATGCTGACCTTACAGCAACTCCTTCCCATGCTGGGCAAGGGGTCTTGGCTGATTACTCTGGACCTCAAGGAGGCATACCTGCATGTCCCTATCAGACACAGCTGCAGAAGATACCTCAGATTTCTTGCAGGGCCAGAGCATTATCAATTCTCAGAATTGCCATTTGGCTTATCTACTGCACCCAGAGTGTTTACAAAATGCCTGGCTTCAGTAATTGCTCATTGCAGGCTCCAGGGGATCCAAATTTACCCGTACCTGGACGACTGCCTCATACAAGCGGACGACAAACTGATTTTGACAAAAAACTTGGATTATGTCATCCAATTGCTACAAGCTCTGGGATACACAGTCAACTTCCAAAAGTCAAGACTGCAGCCATCCCAGCAAATTACTTTCTTAGGAGCCAATCTGGACACAACCTCTCAAATGGCTTACCTGACAGAAGACAAGCAAAAGAAGTTAACTCATTATTTCAAAGGTTTGGCAAAGCTCACCCAGATGACTGCAAGGAGATTCCTACAGGCCCTGGGTTACATGGCATCATGCATTCTCCTGGTTCCATTAGCAAGACTACACATAAGAAAGCTTCAATGGTACCTAAAAAGTTTATGGTCTCAACACAGCAACAACCTAGAGACAACCATACCGCTCATTCCATGCCTACAAACGGAATTTCTATGGTGGGCCTCGGTAAGCCAGGCAAACACAGGTATGTCATTCAAAAAACCAGAAATAACACAAACAATGACCACAGACACCTCAGACCTTGGATGGGGGGCACACATGGAGGGCAGATGTATTCAAGGACAATGGTCTCCAAAGGAAACACATCTGCATATCAACCAAAAAGAAATGCTGGCAGTCATGCATGCCATCGAGGCCTTTCAACAACAACTTCAGCAAGGCCATCTGCTAATATGGACAGACAACACCACTGTCATGTGGTACATAAACAAGCAAGGGGGCACCCATTCTTACCCCCTTTGCAGACTGACAATGAATCTTTGGGAAAAATCACTGAGCTTAAACATACAGTTGCAATCCCAGTTTGTTCCAGGCAAAGACAATGTGCTGGCGGACAGCCTAAGCAGGAATTTCCTAGACCCCCACGAGTGGAGGTTACATCCAGAAATCTTCATAAGGCTCACCTCGACATGGGGCAGGCCAGAAGTAGACCTATTTGCCTCCCACCTCAATCATCAGCTACAAAAGTTCTGTTCAAGGACATATCATCCACAAGCATGGAAAACAGATGCTCTCTCATTCAAGTGGAACTTCCTAAAGATTTATGCATTCCCACCTCTGCCACTGATGACCACAGTACTACTAAAGATCAAAGCAGAGAAGCCGAAAGGGATCCTAATAGCTCCAGACTAGCCAAGACAGCACTGGTATCCACTACTACGGAGCATATGCCACAACAAAAAATGGGCCCTTCCCCAATGGCCCCATCTTTTGACTCAAAACAACTTCAAGACAGTACATCCCAACTTTCAGATGCTCCAGCTAACAGCTTGGGAGATTCCATGAATAACCTCAATCTATCTCTCTCTCCAATGAAGTTCAGCGGATATTAACAGAAGCCCGCAGACCATCCACCAGAAAGGTTTATTCATCAAAATGGAAGAGATTCAGCATTTGGAATACTAGCAAGGGTCATGATGCATCATTATTGAACATCCCACTCATCCTGGAATACTTGGCAGATATGCTACAGAATGGACTCTCATATTCTTCTATAAAAATACATGCTTCAGCTATTTCAGCTAGATACAACACTGATCCACCTGTGTTCTCGCATCCTTTGTTAAGGCAATTTCTTAGAGGAATCAAGAATATCAAGCCACCAAGAAAGGCCCCAGTACCAGCTTGGGACCTCAACTTTGTCCTAGAAAAACTGACTCTACCCCCCTTTGAGCCAGCAGCTTCTGTGGACTTACAATTTCTCTCATGGAAGACAGCCTTCCTGTTGGCAATTACCTCAGCAAGAAGGGTTTCAGAACTACAGGCCCTAATGGCAATACCACCGTTCATTACCTTTCATAGAGACAGTGTCTCCTTAAGAACCAAACCCTAGTTTCCTGCCAAAAGTGGTATCAAGGGTTTCTTTAAATCAAGCAATTCACCTGCCTACTTTCTTTCCCAATCCTGAGAACAAAGGGGAAAGACTGTTGCATACCTTGGACATTCACAGACAACTTCGCTACTACCTGGACAGAACCGAGGCCAATAGGAAGTCTGATCAGCTTTTTGTAGCTTACGCCCCTGGAGTACAAGGAAAAGCAATTTCCAAACAGACTATCTCAAAATGGATTGGACATTGCATCAGATTATGTTATTCCTTCCATGGAAAGAGTGTACCAGCCAATATCAGACCACACTCTACCAGAGCTACAGCCACCTCTACAGCATTCTTAAGAGGGTGCCTACAAAAGACATTCTAGAAGCTGCTACATGGAGCTCCGTGCATACATTCTCCAAACACTACAACCTTCCTTTATATTCCAGATCCAGAGCAGGCTTTGCTTCGGCAGTCCTGCAGGGATTGATAGCTACACCATCCTTTTCTTAGAGCTTTCCACCTCCCCCAGCTAAGCTATGGTATTCAACCCATATGTTATGACTGCAGTTGCATTCTTGAAGGACATAGTACAGTTTTGTACCTACCATAAATGTAGATGTCCGATAGATATGCAACTGCAGTTAATTCCCTCCCTCCTTCCCCTCTATTCCTTGGGTCCACTCCTCTCCCTGTTATCCTAGCTGGGGATATCTGTTATGGTGTATCTGTTTATTGCTTATTTATTTGTCTGGAAACCTGTTTTGTCTTCCAATTTGCTTACAGCCTTCCTTGGAGGGCAACTGGCATCTGGGGCAAGAAACACTGAAGAAGATGGCGTCGGCTGATGCTTATATACTCCTGCCGCTCTGACGTCGGAGAGAAATGCGACATCAGCCGACGTCGGACCCAGACTTTGGAATCCGGCCGACCGAGGGCTGCCTGAGGCAGGACAACCCATATGTTATGACTGCAGTTGCATACCTACCGGATATCTACATTTATGGTAGGTACAAAACTGTACTTTCTCAGTTTTGTGGAATATGCTTTTTCCCCAGTTTTGTTTAATCTCAGAGCTAGTATATAAAATTAGCAAGGGATGTAGGGAGTCAACTAAGGTGAAATAGGTTTGACTGATAATACAAAGTTTGAGAACTTGGTGGTAAACATTTCTTTTTATTATTGATGACACTGCATTAATCAATAAAGGCTATCTTTAATTCCATCTTTACTGTTTCACAATTTAGTAGTGTCAGATTTAAAATCCTTCTGCAGAACTTTAAATTAGACATATTGATTTCACCATAAAGTGACTTTGCTAGATAAAACCCATAATGAGGTCATTCTTAAATTCAGAAAATCTAATTTTCATCTACCTTACTTACACAGTGAGCAAACTCATTGAACAACACATATTGCAGGATTTATAAAAAATGATTTTTAGACATTATACATATAATATGGCAAACCATGATAAATCTGCTTTATTTAATTTGAGAAATAATGATCAAGATGTAACGACTTTTCTTATTGATAAGACTGGGGCTGTTGTAGTAAGGGATAGACAGGAGTATGATAGAGGCCCTCTTACATTATCTCAGCAATAGTTTCATCATCAGCTGGCTTTAGATCCCACCAGATATTCCAAACTGACAAATTTCTGACCAGTTTTTTGGACCATAGAGTTATTTCTCCCGCTTTACAGTGGAACTTATATTGGAGGATGTTAGATGTTACATTTATTTGCTTTCAAAATACACAAGCAAAAAGGGCCTACATCTGATAGATATATTGTATCTGGCATAGGTTCACTGATGGATCCCCTTTCATCTTTACTAGAAATATTCCTTAGGTCATGACTTGCATTTGTTATTAAACAGATTAAAGACACCATGACATTTTGAAATAACATGAACAACGCCCATGCTGCTAATAATTTTTAAATGGTGTTTTTGCATGTTTTTTCTCTATATACATCTATACCACATTAATATGGTCTGGACGTGGTCATATTTTGTTTAGATCAGTATAGACATTTAGGAATTTATTTTGGAATTATTTGAATTGGTGCTTAGCAAAAATATGATTGATTATTCTGGAAAATACTACCTACAGATGAGTGGTATGATGATGGTGGCTACATTTGCAGCTAGCTATGCAGACATTTTTTTTTGCTATTTTGAATTAAAACACAATTATGATCCACAGGTCAATCATTATTTGGATAAATTAGAACTATGAAGAAGATATTTAGATGCATGCTGGGAATTATGGAACAGTTATATACTGATTTGTAGGCAGTTGTTGAATTTTTAAATAATAATGCTATGGGCATTTCATTTTCACATATATACAACTTTTTGTTATCCGTTTTTACATGACACTGTGACAAACTTAATTGATGGCTCTGTTTCTACTACCTTATATAAAAAATCATTTCATGAAAATGCCATTTTATCTGCACACTTCTTTTACCCTTTTTATGTAGCAAAAAAAATATTCCCAATTTCCTTTTTTAATATTGCATAGAATCTGCATCAGTGAAACAGATTTTTTGGAACTGTCCCTGCCCTACTAATATAAGTGGATGGAATACACATAATCAAAAGGATTTATTTCTAGGGGATAGTCTACATCAAGGATTAATCGAGCATTGACTAAGGCTCAAGCACCAAAAAGACAATTATATTGTTTGCAGTGACAAGCACTGCCCCCAGAGTTGCAAATTGCATACTCCTGACATTGGTTTATTGTCTCACTCCATCTGTCTAATCGATAAAAAAAGGTATGTTGCCACAGATATGAACTTTCCCACTATCTCCGGTAGCAGCTTGTTGGCTATGCAGATCCTGAGGCAATGTAGAAATTGCCTCATGTTTACTAACAGCTAGTTAATTCTCAACAAACTGATATGGTATGTGTGAGATGTATTTACACAATGTCATGGGAGGCAAAGTTCTTACATAAAAGTAACCCTAATGTCAATAAGGTTGTCAGTAGTACACATGCTGCACCCATCACACACAATTCAAAGCAGACATATACACCCACATATGCTAAGGCACTTAAACGTAACTTGCCTGAACCCCAAAGACCTCCGAGATGAAATACGCATAACAAATACCCTCAGCAAACCCGAATACACTCTTTCAAATCAGCACCCATATCAACACATACAGCCACATCTCATGAAGCCTCTACTTCTAAGCCCATAAGACAAGCAACTACATGATCCAACATCCTGTTTATTAGAGAGTCCATTGTGAGACATAACGATGTCCCTCTCACCAGGCTGAGTAAGGAGAAATTCACAGTCAGTTGCTTATCAAGGGCTAGGATCTGCCACATTGCACATGCATTCAGGTCATTGGACCAGAAGTACCAGTATGATTTAGGCATAGTCCATGTGGGTGTAAATGACCTGAGATGTAACTCCCTAGGCTATATGAAGAGAAACATCATGCAGCTCTCAGAATATGTGTCCCAGGCTGGTATGAGCCTGGCAATGAACAGCATTTCACCTTCTCCAAGGATGATGCCACAATATGAACAAAAGATGACAGAGTTTAATAATTGACTTAGCTTCTGGTGTCATTCTAACGGGATGCAATATTTATCAGCATGAAAGAAAATGGGCAACAGATCTTCCTGCTTTGCCAGGGATGTTCTGTCCCTTTCCCTTCTAGGCTCAAATCACCATATGCAAAATCCAATACCACTTTCTTGCAAGCTGAAGGTCCTCTTCTAAGACCCAAGAAACCCATACCATGCATTTAAACATATTGGAAACACTGTCTGGAACAGGCTCCCATTCCAGGTGAAGCAGAGTTCCTCCCTAACCCAATTAAAGTGTAACTTGGACAATTGGATGGGGAACAGGAAATTCATTCCTGGTTTAGCACCTGTGTCTCTAATGGACACAAGCAGCCTGTAAATGTTTCATCTACCAAGCCTCTGCTTACACTTACGAAGGGTACCAGAACTTCTCAATAATTTGGGATGCATTGCTATCCTTAAAGAGGCCCTTGCAGTCATTAACCTAGTAAACAGCTATGAACACATGAACAAAGAGTGATGCCTTAACAAATAGATCAGATCATCTCTCTAATCCACTTTTACTGATATCTTATTGATTAATACTGTTGGCCCCAATTAATTTGAGATTAGAAGGATCCTACAGAAACACCAGTCTTTGTTAAGTAATGACTGTTTTTTTTTTTTTCTGTGTTTGTTTGGTAACATCATTGCTCTCTGTTTTTCCTTAACTTATAAGAGGGGAATTTGAGTATGGTTTCAAGAAATATATTCCGGTACTCCATATTGCATTTATTTAGTTTTTCTTTCGTGGGTTTGTCTGACAGGATTTAGTCAAATGCCCCTTTTTAAGTGAAGGCATGGAGAGAAAAGCCCCAACATATTACAAAGATTTTTTATCAGACATTCAGTAATATACATGTGCTGAAATTAAGTAAGCAAGTAATAATACCTGACAGGGTGTGTGTTAATGTGAAATTAACACTCGCCCAACAGCGGAGAGCCTATATACCCCTGTAAGGGCATTAATTACACATTAACACACACCTTGGAGGGCATTATTGCACTTAGAGAATGGGCTGACTGTAAAATTGTTGTGGTTTACTTGCTTATTTTTTTTTTAAGTACTATATTATTTTTTACATATTTTTAATGTAAAATAGTTCCACTGCCTAATGCTTCAAACTTGCTGTAGCATATGTTACTAGTGCTGGAGGAAGCATTTTACATGAAACATATATAAAAATAATATAGTGCTTAAAAAAATAATAAGCAAGTAAAACACAACACTTTTACATAGAGCCCATTCTCTCTCCCATACGCACATACAGTCTCTTCTGCTTTCACACACATATTTATACACATGCACACACACACACACACACACACACACACACACACACACACACACACACACACACACACACACACACACACACACACAGTCTCCTCTGCTTTCATACACACATTCTCTCACACAAGATTGGTCTGCCCCTCTTTCTCAGCCTCTCACAGTGTCTCTGCTACTTTCATACATGCATTCAGTCACACAAGATTGCTCTTGCTCTCCACTGTCTCCCACACACACAGAGTCCTCAGCTTTCATACAAGTATTCGCTCACACAAGATCACTCTCACTCTTTCAATCTCTCTCTCATGCACACACAGTCTCCTCTGCTTTCATACACGCATTCAGTCAGACAAAATCACTCTCACTTTCTTGATCACACACACACACACACACACACACACACACACACACACACACACACACACACACACACACACATGCATACACACTCAGAAACAGTCTCTTTTTTTTTTCTTTTACATTTTCTGGTTGCTAAATAGAAAACCCCCTGCTTATCGAGTGTAAAATAATGGTGGCTGCTAGTTTTTTTTTTGCAGTCTGAGCTCCACTGCAGCTTGATATGCCAGACTTTTCAGTGGGCATTACTTGTACATTAATACCCTGCTGGAGAACATTTGTTCTCCAGTCAGAGGGTTGATGTACAGTTTGCCCATACTCTAATATATATTAATACATATATTTGCTAATTACATTACATTCATAGGAAAATAAAGACAAACATTAGAATATAAAAGATAGTTATCCATTAGTAGATGTTGAACGCTGAGCATTTGAAAAAGTGTATTGCTGAGTTTGTCATATAGATAATCGATCATGTGATTAGTGCTTAGAAATTCAAAGAACTGGAGGGGAAAGAAGGAACAAGGTAGGACAGAAAATATTAGCATTTTATTCAGAGACCATTATATATATGGTTATCATAAGGTTTGTATTAGTAAGTATAGTGGTGGGGGTGAGCAGTGTCACAAAATAATATATATAGCTGGTAGATGCTAGTAAAACTATTTAGTTATTGGTGAAGAATGGGTGTGAGGCATGGGATTTTGAATGAAGAGAAATGGTTTGATGATATGGAAAGCTGAAGTTTCCAGTGGAATTTATCTAAGACATGTGCAGGAGCCCATCCATTAATTTGATAGGTGAAGTTTTAGTTACATTTTACATGAATCTTCTTTCTGAATGGATTTCAGTGGTAGTGGGATGTGGTTCCATATTTTAGTTACTCTATTTGTATACAGAGTCACCGTCAGTGTTAGATTATTTGGTTATAGTGATTAGTTATTTTTTTCTAGAGCATAAAACACTATGGAGGACTTGTGCTGTATTAAGGCCTGGCGTACGGTGAAGTCTGTGTATTGAACTTAGCTGGGAAAGAGCAAGATAATGTGGTAATTCTAACCAGTTTAATTTTCTGAGAGGTAGGCAATGGTGTTTTCTTTTATTATTGTTTACTACACATTGACTATTTTATTATAACATTGCTCGGATCAAAGAAGTTGAGATACTTAAAGGTTAGTAAAGATTAGAACAGCATAGAGGATGGATGGTAGTAAGAAAAGTATACCAAACAGACTGCAAATGTATGGCTGTTTCCCCTGTGCCAATTGCTCTCTTTGTAACACTGTTTCCAGAATTATGTATTTTACTCCTGTGAATATGACTTGTATCTATATGCTAGGAACCATAATAACTTGTTCAGACTGGATGGCCTACACTGGACGGGTCTATATTATAACATCGAAGTTCGTAAACATCGAATGTTATAATATCGAACCCTAAACAACGAAATCCGCAAACATCGAACAGTCAGAATAGTGATTTTTTTTTTTTTCCCAGGGAAAATAATCGCTATTCCGAGAAACATACACACAACACAAACACACACAAATAACAGCAATCCACACACATACACTTAAAATTCTACACCTAAACCTAAACTAAACTTTACATACACTACTAGCTATCCACTTACCTTAACCCAACCCTAACCCTAAGGTCCGTCACTATCGCACACTCACCTCACCCACACCCTAACCCTAACTCACCTAACCCGCCCCCTAACCCTAATGTCCACACAACCACACACTTACCTGACCCGCTCCCTAACCCTAACTCACCTAACCCACCACCTAACCCTAACCTACACACAATCGCATACTTACCTGAACCCGACCCGTAATGTTCCAACATATCGAATGATGAAAACAGTGAAGCCACAGCAACAGCCCACCGAATTCTTTCCCTGGGAAAGAATTCAGTGTCCTGTACCTTCGCTGTTTTCAGCGTTCGACAAAACTGGTTCAATATTATAGCATTCGAACTTTATAAAATTCGATGTTATAATATAGACCCCACTGGACATGGTGCTTTCTATGTTCTTAAGTGTAAGAAAGAATGCAGTACCCTATAAAGCACATAAGCACACTAGTATACTAGTGCCATTTTTACATGCATTGATTTTGATAGGGTTGTTGGTGGTATTTCCTGAGAAAAACAAAGGCTCGTGATTATTAAATATTAAAGAATGGGGCTATGGTGGAAACAGTGTTAAATGAAGGTTTATAGTTTATTTCTATTTGCTTTCTGTGGATTAAAACAATATCCCTTGGATATTTTATTTTAAATTAAATATAATTTCCTATTAACACTGGGCACTTTATAAATATAGGGCTGCACTAGTTTTAATTTTACTTTTATTTTCTGGGTTTATTATTCTTTACCATAATAGATTTAGGGTTTCTTCCTTTTTTTAATTTTCCAGATGTTTATGGTTTCCAATACTGGGATGGAAATGGATCCCAGACATAATGACAGCACTCATTTGTTAACCAGGGAGATTCCCTGGGCACACAGTCGCTTTTCAGGGGCAGCCCTGGAACAACAATGCCTGCTTAAGTGCCTTTCTTAAATTTGTGCAGTAGGGAAATGGGGGGGGGGTGAAGCCCTGTATCCCAGGAACTACTGTTCACAATCATAACGTTGCATGTTAATTGCCAGGCTAAGCCAGGGTGCAATTAGGGCTCATGAGATTAGTATTGCTTCAGAGTTTGATGTTTGTCAAAAGAACTCTTCTCAGCAGCTACAATGCATCCAAAATTGCCTCCTTCTGCAGTTCATATGGGGTGAAATGTATTGCTAGTATACTTAAGCATGATTGTAAATTATTTTTATTTGTCCAGTTACTCCTACAAACATTGGAACATTATACTAAAGTGATTGGTTTCATAATGATATGTTCCCCATTAGGGGGCACTATAGGTTCATATGTGTTTACTAAGCTAATGACCACAAGGACCTTTGCCTTGTCATGCATCCCAAATCTCTGAGAAGTTCTGGTACCCTTGATAAGTGTAAGCAGGGGTGTGGGAGATGAACCATTTACAGGTTGCCTATGTCCATTCGAGGCATAGGTGCCAAGCCAGTGATGAATTTCCCATTCCCCATCCAATTGTTCAAGTTACACTTGAATTGGGTTAGGGAGGAACTCTGCTTCACATGGATGCGGACCCTGTTTCAGAGAAGTTGTAGTCTCTGGGATACATAGCTGACTCTCCTGCAGGCAAGGTTGAAGTCTTTAGAATGGGTAATTTTGGTATTGTTTGTTTTGTGGCTATGCAGAAGGTCTATCAGAGTGGAGTCTGACAATGCCCTGTATGCCAGGCATGGATGCCCCCTCAACAGCCTGTAGAAGACAGAATACAGGGATATGGCCTTGAGGCAATCTGCAAAGGGCATTTTACTTAAGCCCTGCATTCATTTAGTGAGGAACCTATGTGGACATTCCAGTTATAGGTTCATAGGTTCGTACTAGGCTATCTGCCCTAGGGCATTTATAAGCCTAGCCAGAGTGTATGTGGCTTACACCACCCCTTAGGATGAGAATACTACGCCCTTTTAGGGTACTATGCCTCTGTCTAGTAGTGACAAAGAGATGACCCCCGGGGTAAACCTACGATCTCCCATCCACTCGTCGAGATTTCTCTTGAATAGAGTCAGTGAGGGGCTCTGCCTAACATGGACTGGGATTCTGTTCCAGAGTGTAGGGAGCCTCTGGGTTATGAATCTGTCCCTCCAGCACGTTCTATTTATTTCTGTGTTGAGGTTTAAGTCACTTGTTCTCGTGGCTCTGGTGGATTTGGATTTTCTGAGGTGGAGCATGTCCATTAATTCAGGATTGGACATGGCCTTGTCACGTCAGGCACAGATCACCTCTGAGTAGGCGGTATGCGACTGAATAGAGCTGGAGTTTTTTCAGTCGGGCAGCATATGACATATGTTTAAGACCCTTTATCCTCTTGCTGAGGAACTTTTGGGGTCTTTCCAACTGCTGCAGGTGTCGGGTGAGATACATCCCAAATGGGGCATTGTACTCAATCATTGGCCTGATAAGAGAAGAGTACAGGGGCACAATGACCTCTCTTGATCTAGATGTGAAACCCTTCATGATAAGGTGGGCAATATAGAAGGTCTTCCTAACCACTTTGGCAATGTGAGTGTCAAATGAGAGGTTACTGTCAACCTGGGTCCCTAGGTCCCTGATTACCTCTTCTGTACTTAATGGATTACCGCCTATGTGGTAATTTGTCGGTACCTTGTTTTTCCCAAAGGGTATGACTATACATTTTTTTGCGTTTAGCTTAAGGCCATGGCTCTGGCACCAATTATCCGTTTCTATGAGGCCTCTCTGAAGGATGTTTGTGTCCGCTGGAGTATCAATTATGGAGCCCAGTTTGCAGTCATCTGTGAACTTTGTCAGCCACAATCCTCCTATGTTTGCCTGTACCTCGGAAAAATAAATGCCGAACAAGAGGGGTCCCAGGACTGAGCCCTGTGGGACACCGCTTGTGACTGGCTTAGTGTCTGACATAGCTCCAGCAACTCTGACCCTGTGGGTTCTGTCCTTGAGCCAGTTTGCAACCCATCTTGTGACATATGGGTTTACATTTAAGCTGGTGAGTTTGTCTATGATGCCCGAGTGGGGTATTGTGTCAAAGGCTTTTGCAAGGTCAAGGTAGGCTGTGTGAACTGCCTTACCCTCATCAATGGCCTTAGTGACTGTTTCAAAAAAGTCTACCACGTTCAGAAGGCAGGATCTGCCCTTGACAAACCCAAATTGGGTAGGATCCAATGTCTGTAGGTCCCCGATGTCTTTGTTTATGAGTTCCATAATGATCCTCTCCATAGCTTTGCAGAGCAGGCTCGTCAGGCTTATGGGGCGGTAATTTCCAGGGTCCATAGAAGCACCGCCTTTGTGAAGTGGGACCACTGTTGCCGTACGCCAATCTTTGGGTACGTATCCTGTGGTAAGGCTAAGATTAAACAGCAGCCTTATGTGTGGGTTTAGTTCATCTTGGAGTTCATGTAGCACACAGCCCAGGACACCATCCGGTCCCATTGATGCTGTGTTTTTAGCTTTAGAGAGGGTGGCTCTCACCTGGGCATCTGAGATGTTAGGGAGGCTACACTCTGCTGGGATAGTTATTTTTCCTTTTGGGGGGAGGGGGAGGAGAAATTTGCACTGAACCTGTCTGCCAGAATGTTGGCAATGTCAGTGGGTTCAGTGTATTTTGTGTCATTTTGGACTAACTCTGAGCATATCTGGGAGTTTCCACCCAGGTTTCTAACATAGCTAAAGAAGGCCTTGTGATTGTCTTTTGTGTCATTTGCGGTTTTTCTCTCAAAGTTGGCCTTGGATGATTTTATGAGTGATCGTAGTTTTTTGCAAGTACTGATCAGAGATGCCTTTCCTTTTAGGGATTTTGCTCTGTCATGTAGTAGCTTCCTCCTTCTGTTGTAAAGTTTGTTTATGGCTGGGGTCCACCAGACCAGTCGCCTGCCTTTGGGGGAATGGGTCTTGGTTTTATTTGGGATTGCATGATCCATGATTTCTTGAAGGTGCCCATAGAAGGCATTTGCAAAGGATTCAGCAGTGTGGGTTGCGGTTTCCACTGGCCCAGGGGCCTTGAAAGATACCACTTCAGTCTTAAGAAGTGTGAAGTTTGCTTTTGAGAAGTTCTTCACTGTGGTCTTTTGTGCAGGGGGTGGGGGCGGGATGTGGATTTCCAGTGAGATTAATTTATGGTCTGATCTTACCAAAGAGGGATGTACTTCCGGTGTGGAGCATTTTGCCCCCATGTTTGTGATGATCAGGTCTAGTATATTGTCTCCTCTTGTGGGAATGGTGACTAGTTGTTCCATTGCATTTGAGTTTATGAATTCTAAGAACCTTTGGGCTAGAGTGTTGGGGCTTGAGTAATGTCCCCAGTCTATGTTTGGGTAGTTGAAGTCTCCCAAAATGATGGTATTTGGAGAGACATTCATACTCTCCAGTGTCTTCAGGAAGGCTGTGTGGGGTTCCTGAGTTTGAAAGGGTGGTCTGTAGCATGCTACAAACTGTAAGGCAGTTTTGCCTATGGTTAGTTGCACCTGGAAAGTCTCCGATGCTTCGTGCATTGCCACTAACCTGGAGGTGTGGGTATCTTTGATGAAAATGGATACTCCCCCTCCTTTTGTGGTTCTGTCCAAGTTTTGGGGCCGGAAAGCATGATATGAGGTAAAACCTGATAGTGCTGGGGTGCTCTCAGGAGCCTTGAACCAGGTTTCAGTCACTGCACAGACATCGATGTTCTCCATACTGAGGAGGGCTTCGAGGGCGTGCATCTTGAGGTTTAGACTTCTGGCATTGATATTCCTAGTTAGGTACATACTAAAGGGGATATTTTACTCAATGACAGGTCTGATGAATGCTGACTACAGTGGAACAATGGCTTCCTTGGACCTAGCTACCATATCTGTGTTTATAAGTTGTTCAACGTAGAATGATTTCCTCAGTACTGTAAACACGTGATGATCAAAGGCTAGATTACTGTATGTGTGTGTGTCTAAGTCCCTGACTACTGGGACAGCTCTAAGGGGTGTGTTGTCGATATAATAGTTACCACGGGTGGATGACTTCCCAAAATATACTATTATGCATTTCTTGGCATTTAGTTTTAGTCCATGGCTCTGACACCAGTTGTTTGTTTGTGTCAGTCCTTCCTGGAGAACATTTGTTTTAGCATGGGATTCAATGATAGCTCCTAATTTGCAATCATCTGCTAATTAGTCAGCCAGAGGCCATTGACATTGGCCTTGACTTCAGATAAGTAAATCCAAAAAAGGAGCGGTGCAAGGACTGATTCCTGAGGGAATCAACTTATGGCTGGCCTCTTTGTAGAGGTGGACTCCCCAATTCTAACTCCTGGGTCCTGTGTGTGAGCCAGTTGGCTATCCACTGAGTGACATATAGGTTTGTACCTAACCTCTTCAGTCTGTCAACAATTCCTGAGTAGAGTATTGTGTCAAATGCCTTGGTCAGATCAAGGTAGGTGGTGTGAACTATTTTGCCCTCATCCATTGCTTTGGTGACCTTCTCAAAGAAGTCCAACAGGATGACAAGGCATGACCTGCCCTTAATGAAACCAAACTGGGATAGTTCCAATGTCTAGAGGTTTACTATATCATTATTGATCATTTCCATGATAATTCTTTAAATTGTTTTGCATATAAAACTAGTGAGACATATGTGTCTGTAGTTTCCAAAGTCTGTAGATGGCCCACCTTTGGCATGGGGATGACTGTTGCTGTTCTCCATTCATGAGGTGAGAAACCTGGTTGAAGGCTACAGCTGAATATTACTTCCAGCTGGTCTGACAGGTCATGTTTCATGATATTTAGAAGTCATCCTGAGATATTGTCTGAGCCCATTGATGTAGTATTCTTGGCTTAAGAGAGAGCATTAAGGATCTGTTTCTTAGTAATAGCAGGGGGAGTTATATTTGATGGTATTTCCTAAGGGAAGGTTGAGGGGGAGAAAGGGGGAAAGTTGAAGCTGATTTTTTCTGCCAGTAGGTTTGCTATATCTTCTGGCTCAATATAGGTTGTTCCATTTACAATGAGCTCTGCACACAATTGTGTATTCTCTTTGAGGATGTGGACATAGCTAAAGAATGCCTTGTGGTTGTCCTTGCCCTGTGAGGCCAAATGTATCACAACTTTGGCTTTGGTAGACTTTATTTGTCCTCTGAGTTGTTTGTTTAGTTTGATGAGAGTGCTTTTATCCTGCCAGGTGCTGCAGCTCCAAATTTTTGCCATGATTTTCTTCCTTCTGTTATACAGCCTATTGATTTTGTGATTCTACCAGTGTTACTTGTTTTTTGAGTTAGTTCTGTACTTTTTCCTGGTGGGTACATCTGCCTCTATGCCACTATTAACATGCTAGAATAGGTTTTCTGTGAACAGTTCTACATAGGCAGCAGTGTTCTCAGGGTTTATGGGGTTTGAAATTTTGCCAGGTTATTACTTAATAGCAGGAAGTTAGCCTTAGAGTAGTTCTTGAATATTCCAGAGTTAGCTGGTGGTCCAGGTTTTATTTTTACTTAAAGGAGATGATTTTGAGGTCTGACCTTACCAGGGAAGACATTATACTAGGGGGTATGCAGCACTATCCCATATTAGTGAGGACCAGATCCAGTATGGTTGCACCACTAGTTGGTGTACTGACATTCTAGTCCAGGGAGTTTTTGTTTACAAAATCCAAGTATCTCTGTGCCTGTACATTTGGTCTTGTATAAGATTCCTAGTTAATAGTGGGGTAATTAAATTTGTCCATGACTATGGTATTGGGTTGCATGGTGAGTGTTTCTTATAAGTTTAAATATATGTTATGTGTTTCCTGGGTTATAGGGGGGACCTGTAGCTTGCAAAGAAGTGGTACTTGATCTTTCTTATAGTGATATGAACATGGAGTAGCTCAAGAGCATTGTCTTGTTTGACCTGCCTTGAGGGATATTTATTTTTGATGTAAATTGAGACACCTCCATCTTTAGTCCCTCTCTATGTAGTAGCTGGCCTAAATGTGTGGAAGGCATTATAACCTTGCACTGTCAATGTGCTCTCCACGGCTTTGTACTATGCCTCAGTGACCGCACAGACATCAGCATTCTGTAGGGTGAAGAGAGCTTCTAGGGAGTGGAGTTTTTTGTATAGACTGCTAGTATTGAGCAGTAATATCTTTAGATTTTCTTAGTTTTGATTTCATATGTCAGAATACTTTCAGTTTGGCATTTCCGAAAAAAAAGGCACCATGGGGAAGATAATATTTTAGCTAATATTTGAAAGCCTACAGGGGAAAGGTGCAGACCATCCCTGGCAAAGCTTCATAGTCTGTTGACCATCTTCTTCCATGCTGACAAATACTGAATCCCGTTGGAATGACAGCAGAAACTAGACCAATTATTAAAGTCAGTATCAGAGCTGCTCCTTGTAGCCTGGCTGTGACTGATTGTATAGCCATGTGGATACACAAAGTTTATATAAGTATACTTTTTTACACTTGATCTGTTTCAGTGATAGTTAACAAAACTGTACTGCATTTATTTATTTATTTGCTTGATATTGTTGGTCTGTCTGCATTTTGTTCAGCTGGTTTCACAGCGGGGTTTGCTATACATTCTGTGAAGCCAGACTATCCAAGGTGTGAGCACAACGTTTTGTGTTTATCTGATTGCATGAGGGTCTAAGTTTTCTTTTACACTGCTGGTATAAGGAGCTACATTTCTGTGATACTGTGTCAGTATCAGAGCTGCTTCTTGATTCTATATCTATCTGAATACACAAAGCTTATATAAGTATACTTTTTTTGCACTTGACCTGTTTCAGTGATAGTTAACAAAACTGTAATGTTTTTATTTATTTGCTTGATATTGCTGTTCTCTGTCCGCATTTTTTTTTTCAATTTCAGTGATAGTCAACAACACTAATGCATGTATTTATTTGTTTGATATTGCTGGTCTCTGTCTGCATTTTGTTCAGCTGGTTTCACAGTGGGGGTTGCTTTACATTCTGTGAAGTCAGCCTATCCAAAGTGTGAGCACAGCTTTTTGTGTTTATCTGATTGCCTGAGGGTCTAAGTTTTCTTTTATACTACTGGTATAAATAGTTACATTTCTGTAAGACTATGTCAGTATCAAAGCTGCTCCTTGATTCTATAGCCATCTTGATGCACAACACTTAGAGAAGTATACTTTTTTGCACGTGATCTGTTTCAGTGATAGTTAATAAAACGGTACTACATTTATTTCTTGGCTTGATATTTCTTGTCTCTATCTGCATTTTGTTTTTCGTCAACCCTCATGCCCAAGTGTTGTTGTTAAATTTGGTGGCTTTGGAGTTGCCTGCCCCTGCTGTAAATTTGATTTGGTCCACTCCTCCCAGTCCCATCTCATTTGTTCACTCTACTGAGTACAGTGTGATCCTTTGGGAAGGACTACCCCCTTGCTTCTTTGAGTTTGGACCCTCCTCCCAGTCCCATCTCATCAGCTCATTCTACTGTGTACAGAGAGAGCATTTGGGAAGGCCAACCTCCTTAGTTTATTAATCTTGAATTAGTTTCTATTTTCTCCCTCTCCACTTTAAAAAAAATACACTTTATTCAGCTGCTTTTACTGTAATTGTGTTCTTCCTACTTTATGACATTATTTTGCTTTGCTGCTTGCTCTTAAGTATTCAAGTCTTTTTATTCTGCTGCATTTATTACTGTTTGTTAGTAGCCTGATTAAATTTGTCTGTTATTCCAAGCCTCTTAGTTTTGCTTTTAGCACTTGGGCTTCAGGTCAGTTATTTTACATTTAAGAAGGTTGTTGTGGTCTACACTCTTGTGGAAAAACTCCTATCAAAACCCTCTTGCCCTAAGTCCATCCAGGTTTCAGAACACTATCCCCCGGATTTACTATTCCTCTGTGCAGGACTAGCATAGTTCTGCATGAAGGTGGCCATTTAGGAGCAGGACGGCAGTGTGCCATGCATAATAATGAGGCACGCTGCCTGAGCTGCTAATCTTACACAGAGCGTGTAAGAGTGCAGGGGGCGTGTGTGAGAGCAGAGCTCTCAGAATATGCACGCCCCCGCAATGAAGAACAACAGAAAGGGGTAAGAAATGAGCAATACCGCTCATAGTTGTCTGCATATCCCCACCAACATCTCCCCTCGTGTACAACAGCAAGTAATCACCAATAAAATGAACAAACCCTTTTTTTTTATTTTAAAATCTGATTAAAGCTAACCGTAGGTGCGCGGATGTGCCCATCACTTGGGTACGGTTAATGGAGCTTAAATGGCTGAAGTGTATAACAAGGAAGATATATGCAAATGAAGCAGCATAGCAATAGTGTAGTGGGCAACGCATTTGCCTTCCAAGCAAGCATTTCTGGTTCAAGTCCCACTGCAGCACATTCCATTTTCCATGGCAAAGCACGTTATGACTAATATTTATGTTGCATAACCCACTAAATAATATATATTTATAAAATGGAGTACTGCAGTAAATGCACATGTGAGGTGCCAGTGTCATAATGAATAAAGCACTAGTAAGCAGGTTTAAGCACCAGTAAGCAGTAGTAAGCATATTTAAGCACTATTAAGCGAGTTTAACCCCGTTTTTGTGGGGGTAAGCAATGGGCACACAGGTTAAGCAATTTTCAAGCTAACTCTCTGTAAGCATATGTAACCAGAGGTTAGCATTACTTACCCTCAAGCAAACCCATGCAAACCTGCTTACAACTGCTCAAAAGTGCCTTAATCATTCTGTATCCAATGGCCCTTGTTCTGCTCAGCAACAAAATAAACAGCCATGCAGGACTCAAACCCAGGACCCTATACACCATAGTTAACTACCAAGCCAACACAGAAGTACAAAAGATGAGGTATCAGCAAACAAGTCTTCACCATAGTAAAATGAAACTGAACCTGTGAAAGGAATCAGTATACAGACACATGTGCCTTAACCAACTTCATAACATAAATACATGAACTGGAGTACAGCAGTAAGGCCAGAAGTCAGGTGTAATTGTAATAGAGTGTTGAAGTCCCCAATAAAAAACAAGGACTCCATACAGTGTACGTACACATGAATCATGGATACCAGGCATACATATAAGGTGTAATGAATAATAACTCAATGCCAAAAAGGAATTATAATGCAAAGTCTAATGTAAGCAACACTAAGCATTGCACAGGCCAGCTTAGGAGGTGCAAGCAATGTGTAGGCCAGCTAACTCAATGTGCCCAGTGTTATACCTTTTTAAACAATGCCAACCCTAGGTAAGCAGGTTTGCCCATAGCCTAGCCTTTTCAAAACTGGCCAATCACAGAAAAGTGCTGGAAATCGGCCCTACTCAAACCCAAGAGGTGGGAATACATCTCATAACTGGTTGTAGCTTCCCCTTGCAGGCACAATGGCAGTAAGGGAGAAGGTGTGCACTTTTGGGTGCAGCACTGGTGCATCCAGGAATCATGACAGGACTCTTTGTTAAAGACCATGATCAGAGACTGCTGCAGGGCCAGTACCAGGGCTCCCAATATAAGGTGGAGGCCTACGACCGTCTCGCCCGTGATCTCACCAGTGCCACTGGCATACCCCGAACTGGTGAGTAGGTCAAGCATCACTATGCCAATCTGAAGTGGCATAAGGGGGACCTCTTGAAGGAGTGGATCCAAGAGGTTAGAGCAGCAGGAGATGTTCCAGTTGTGTGTAAGTATCATCCCTCTATGTGTGTAATAATTGCCAGATCAAGTATATCATGGATAAGTATGTGTAAATATTCCTCTTATGTCCCTCACAGCTGCAATGGAGGGGGCCGCGAACCAGGAGGCCCACGTCAGTCACCTGGCGAGGTTGCGACACGAAGCAGGTCAGTAATACTCATGCATTTACTGTCATAGGAAATAAAACTAAAAGTAGTAGTAAATTAATTGCCTGTATAAAACCTGTATTGTTCAAGGCAAGTACTGCATACACTGCAAAATATGGCAGAAAGAGTCTTATATCGTTTGTATGTCAATAAAAGTGTAATAGCCTGACAATAAAGGTCTAACTGCTGGACTACATGTGTATACTCTGGTATCATATGTTAATATAGATTCGCAGTCATGTAATAGTACTGTTGTATTAAGCACTGTTACCCACACCATGCACCATAAATTGAATGTGTAGGAATGCCTGTAAATGACAGGTGTAATCCCCAGAGGCCATTTAGTACAACTGAGAGACATATAGACAGTAAACAGGGAAAATGCAGACAACAAAACCCAAATGGCACATGCAACTGAGATGTCAACTGTTGTTTTTTTAGCACACACAGCCATGGTTTGAATCCTGCCAGTGGTAGTACTCTGCATACATAATCATACCCCACAACTGTACAGATATGTCCAGAATGTCCAGTAAAGTGGCCCACATCTATTGCCTATCAACCTGTCCCCCTTGGAAATTGGTTGGATGATCCCAGACATATAGGCAGCAAACAGGAACTACAACTGATTGACACACATCTATGAGAACAAAGCTGGCACACTAGCAACTCCCCAATACCTTATGAGACTAAGAACCCATGTATGTCCCATCTACACCCCAACTTGTCAAGCTGTGGTCAGAGTGTGTACAGTAACAGAGTGAGATGTATGTGCATAATAGTAATGTGGAATCTGGTACTGTGTGTGGGAACATTCAGGTAGTGCTAATAAACATTTCTCCCACAGGTCTGTCAGATACAAACACTGTGCCCAGAAATACAAGAATGATATGCAGTTCTGGTACTTTTTACAACGGTATTGTATGGCAGTGCGACTGATGCAGTTGCTCTGAATAATGAGGTATTACACATTACTGTCGCCCACACTGTCCTACAACATATAACTGTCTAGGAAATCTGTATAAGAGTGTTGTAATACAAGGTCAGAATGCAAAGGCACAGGGGATTAATAAGACAGAAAACAGATAGGAGACATACAGCAATATCTATATAGCAGACACAACTGTGATGGACAGTGTGTTTAAGGTGTAGCAGACACAGCCATGGTCTGAATCCTGGGAGTGGAAGTAGGCTGCATGCAGAATCATACCCCACAACTGTACAGATGAGGCCAGAATGTCCAGTATATGGGCCCATATCTGCTGCCTGTCCCCCTGGTAAGTCTGTGGGATGATTCCAGATGTTTAGCCAACAAACAGGGAATACAAGTGATTGTCAAACATCTATGAGATCAAACCTGTCACTGTAGCAACCCTCAAAACTGTTAGGAGAGTAATAAGCCAAGTATGTCCTATCTACACCCCCATGTTGTTAAGCTGTGACTAGAGTGTGTACAGTAACAGAGTGAGATGTATGTGCATAATACTAATGTGTAATCTGGAAGTTTGTTTGGCAACAGTCAGGTAGTGCTAACAAACATTGCACCCACAGGTATGTCGGATACGAACACTGTGCTGAGAAATAAAGACCAAAATAACCTGTAATGGTACTGTTCACTCTGGTATTGTAGGGAATTGTGAGTGTTACAGTTTCTCTGAATAATAAGGTATCACTGATCACTGTCACCCACACTGTGCTACATAATATAACTGTGCAGGAAGGCATGTATATGTGTGTGTCATGTCACTAAAGGTTGAAGAGGGCAATATTCTAGATATGTCCCAGCACACCTGCATGTGGTCAACACATGGCCAGAGTCTGTGCAGAAAAAGTCGGATAGCTATGTGCACAACATCAACCCGGAATCTGGGAGTATGTGTAGAAACAGTTAGTGTTAACAAACATTCCCTCCACAGGTATACCAGGAAGGGGTGTATACTGCAGGTAAAACCAGTTCATGTATAACAATGATGACAGCCATATCACTGTCCAAACTAAGGGTAGTGTATTAAGACTTGTAAGGTACAGATAACAGCACTGACTAGGAGAGTAATGTGGACTACAGGAATATACTAGTTGTTAATTGACATCTTTCTCCCCCCCCACCATATCTCCAACAATAATTAACATACCCACCCCAACTGGTATGTAATGACACCTATGTTCTGATAATGTCCAATTGATTGATAAATATATTAATTGCTCCCATGCATGTACTATAATGAAATATTCCAACATTGGTGGCATGGTGCCACCAATGTACTTGCATGCTGTTCTTATTACCACTGTGGTCCCATATATACATGTGTTCTGTTTGCTATGCACTGTTCCGTATCCGGTGTCTGGGTTAATGGGAATATCTATGCATGCTGTTATACCTAACCCTGGAATGTGTTGACTATTATTAACCCACATATGATGATGAAATCTAAACACTGTAGCACGTTTGGGAAGGCCAGTCCCAGCGGACCCACCTGTCCCACATCAGCTGGCCATGGCACCGGGCACCAGCATCTTTGGGGTCCAACCTGGAACCTCCCTGTCCATTGGTCCTGCACCACCTTCGGGTGGAACTGTCTCAGTGGATGGGGCTCGCCCCCCTCGGGAGTGGGCGCTGACAGGAACCTGTCACCAGTCACCAGGTCGGGGTCACGGTGCATAGAGAGCTCAGCCAGCAGCTTGGTGATCTTCTACTCCAGCTCGAGGGCCATATGTCACAACTAGAGTGTCAGTCTAGCTCTGCAACTCAGCCCCCAGCACAGCCACCATCGGGGCTGTGAAGGTGCAGTGGTGACTGCCCATGGGTGTGGACCTCAGTCCCACTGTTTCTACTAGGGGGGCTCATGGGCTTCCGATTTCCCAACACCCCTTCCCATCAAGGTGCTTACCCCCCACATGTATCTCATACTGCCCCTGTATGGGTCTTGTTTATCTTGTCTGTTAACCTACCCAACCAACCTCCCCAAATATACCTACTACCCCACCCCAACATCCCACTCTCACCTGAATAAAAAAAAGGGCAATCCATTCCCAAAAAAAAATCACGCCCCATACATAGCTGTCCATTTAGCACACATGTCCACTGGACACATGTAATGTGGTCTAATTGGCATCACAACTTATTATTGTTGTCCTCACCCCTCTCTCAGGGGTTTGACTGTCCAACTCTACCTCCAAATTCAGTGTATAAGCACAGCAGTTGCTGTAGTAGAAATGGGCAGCTATGGACCTTCCCCACACCCTTCCTGCACATACCTAGCTATTTCACGTACTGTCTGACCCTCTTTGTGCCCCTTTTTCACCACTTTCCTATAAAACCTTTTTTCTTTTCTTTTCTTTTAAAGAAATGAGTGCAGGGTAAGCAATAGTAAGCACTTTTAAGCAGTAGCAAGCGGGTTTCAGCCTGTTTGCATGGGGGTAAACAATGTCTATACTGGTTAAGCAATTTAGAAGCTAACTGAGTATAAGAAACTGTGACCGGAAGTTTGTAGTGCTTACCTCCCCTCAAACCCGCCCAAACCCACTTACAACTGCTCAAAAGTGCTTTAATTACTCTGTATCCAATGGCCCTTGTTCTGCCCAGCAACAAAATAAACAACCTTTGCAAGGCTCAAACCCTGGACCCTGCACACAATAGCCAAAGTGATTTCCAACTAAGCCTTGTCAGATATACATAACTCTTATGTTTTCACAAGCATATCATCCAGCCCAGACATTCAACAGTATAGGAAATGTTTTTCAACATGTAGATGTATGTGTGTGTGTATATATATTAATATCTAAATAGATAAAACATATCCTATATATGTAGATATAGATATAAATATATCGAAATATATATACATATATATATATAAATATATATATACATACAAATGCCTACATCTATAGATATATATGTCTACATCTACATATCTAAATATATACAGCAAGTAATATTTATGTAAGCAGATATATATATATATATATATATATATATATATATATATAGCTATGTAGGTATATACGGACATAGTTATATTTATGTAAGTATATATATATATATATATATATATATATATATATATATACATATATATATATAGACATACATCTGTAGATAACAATGGGTAAATAACAAAAACATATATGTCCACATGCACCGTTAATGGGGTTGAGAGGCCCCAAACAATATACGCCCTGTACGAATAGGTATACCCCCCAGCCAAACACGTCCACCCTGCAATACACTACCAAGTGTTGCAGATCCCTTAACCAGGACCTGACAAGACATGGGCATCCCTAGGATACACATACACAGACACATATATGCAGATACAGATATACATACATATATATATATATATATATATATATATATATATATATATATATATATATATATATATATATATATATACATATATATATATGTAACTACACATACACACGCAGAGATATGTATAGTAAGATACATATGTAGTAGGTGCACACACTATTAAAGAGCCACTATTTCTACAGTTACCACCTTACCAACTGGAGACTGTATGAGCCACCCATACAAATGACAATCATTGCCTGCAACATATACCCACAGACAAATCAAAGGATATAACACCACACACAGGTTTGCATAAATGGTTAAGCTTTATTTGTGTTCTATTACAGTTGTATATGCCATGTGGTATAGGTGTTTAGACATGGACATCCACATAAACTGAGTAATGCAACTGTGAAACAATTATACTAATACAGTAGTCTGGAAAAGTTAACAAATGTTGCTGTCCAGGCGAAGGCCATCAAGTAGTACAATAATAAAGACAGACTGGGCCACAGGATATTAAACAATCAACAGTAAGTAATGCAGATGTATAGTTCAGCAGCCTCTATCTACACTCTGTACACAATCCCTAGGGGTAAAGACCTCAGCTGACACAATGGGATGTAACTGTTACATAACAAGGCACAACTGACACCATCACAAGCACACTGGCAAACAGAACAGTCTGTATGGCAGATGGCAGTAGGCCTGCATTTAACCAAGGTGGATTGTACGGTACTGTACATCCATATACCTTAAGGCAGCTCACCCCTGATGGTCTTCAGGACTTTGGGCTTTCAGGATTCTGTAGCGCTCCCATATACATATATGTATATATAGATATATAGATATACGTATATGTATATATAGATATATGTATATATAGCTATATATGTATGCACATCCTATGTGCACAGATATGCCTAGTTATGTTGGTATATATGTAGATATCAGTAACTATATGTGCATACATATCTATTCTGATATACCTACTACTGTAAATATATATGTAGATATACATACATATATGTGCATATGTATCTCTATCTGTATATGTGTAGACATATATTGCTCAGTATATGTATATATCTTGGCGTTTATTTGCATAGTTATGTACATATACATATCCATCTATGTATGTCGATATGTATATGTGTATGTCTATATAGATATCTGGATAATCATATTTACATATATCCTCACTATATGTCCTGAACATGGAGTGTAGCCCTACCTCAGACCCTATAGTCCCAACTTTGTAGTGCAAGGGAATGTTAGGTATGTATAGCAGGTATATTTGTAGACTATTGCTACTGTGATAGGGAGTGTCTTCACAGACATGGTGTGTGTGGGAGATCACATCTGCTTTTAACATGTGCACCATAGGCTACTGACAGACATTCGAAGGACATCATAGCATGTAATGATCCTGTGGACTACAGCAGAGATAATGGCCAATATATGTGGACAGTCTGACACACTCTGGACAGTCCAGAGGTATGCACATAACCCCGTAGTGCAAGACATGTGGACCAATCCTTACAATATGGATGTTAACAGCCATGTAGATGAGTATAACATGTAACTACTGGTACACATGTGCTCCCATAGGTTATGCATTCACACATCCCTGCCTGTCCTGCCACATACTAACCACTGGTACAGAGGTGCTATGGCCACATACTACCCACTAGATATTAACATACATCTGTACAGCATCCCACTGCTCTGTCTGACATACATGACTGTTATGGTGGCCCAGCGGTAGTACATCTGGCAAGTATCTGGACATTACATCTCACTGGCTAAGTACACTAAGCTGCTAGGCATGTAACAAAGCACTGTGCAGGCTACAGGCAGACTGGCTCAACACTGGCTTACATTTCCTATGGGGGAATGCACATGTACCTGCATATATAGCAGGCTCTACAGGCATGCCACAGCACAGAGTAATATACACCTGTGTGAAAGTGCATAACCACAACCAATGTGAACATGGCCACATATGGTATGCTAGCATATTATTACAGTATATGGACTATCTGTTCAACACCAACCTCATATGTGCCACTCACACACTAACCCTACATATACTGGGCCACTACACAGTGTGCTCCGATGCCTGTTTGTGGTATGGGACATGTGCATGTATGGCCCTACAAACATGTCAGCTGATAGGGTAACCTACAGTGGAGCAGCATGTAACATCAAATAGAACAGGACCAAAAACAATGACATCTACCACAGTCTGTACACAGGCCAATGTACATATTAACAATACACACACTGCCGACAATCACCATAAGTACACAGACCTCAGTACTGTACACACAACCACAGAATGTCCAGGTTATGTCATCAAATATAACCCCTACTATACATAACATGTACAGTCTGATAGCTCACTGACTTGTTATCAGATATGATGTCAGTAATTATGGGGTACAGCACATATGCACCCCTTACTGCTTGATATATGTACAAAGGTTGACAGGGTTGTGGCTAGAGGCACATACACAGGGCCAGTATTGAAATGTTGCTGTGATAACCAAATACATTTACTGTTCTAACTGGGTTTGTTGCAACATATGTCCTATGAGGGGTATGAAGTCAGTAACTCTCATGGCTGTCACCATCTACAGACTGCAATCCTCACACGACCTTCTGCAGTTCACAGATAGGTGCTCTGTGGGTAACACCTGAAACAGAAGGCATCACACACTGCCCAGTCTGCAGATGACCTTACAGATGAATGTTCCCTCATAAACATAGCACTGACATGGCAGGTATGAAAACGTGTAGGACAGCTATATCCACACACACCCTGTTAAACCAACATTACTCCAAATGCAGTATAGCAGCACTTACATTCTGTAGTCAGGTCAGGCATATCCCCCTCCTGTGTGTTGGCCTGTTTCCACAGTGTATGTTGTTAGAGGTAAATCCCCCAATCCATCTGATATGCTGTTTTCCAAAAAACAGATCGCGTTCCTGCTCACAGGGAATGAAAGGCCCAACACCAGCATGATGTTCCTAGATAATGGTGTGTGTTTCCATGCAATTGGCTATGAGAATGTTACCACAGCTGTGCCACATGCAATCAGCTAGAGGAGGGCTGCAATCCATGCAGAGGCCATCAGCTGATCTTGAGCATCACTTAAAATGCACATGCTCCTGCCTAAGCAATGCAGGCGTAAGTCTCCACATCCACCAGAGAGGGAGTGAGAGAGGCAGACAGAGGCACAGAATAGCCAGGGAGGGGTGGGAGAGTAAAACTTAAGCATGTTTGTGTCACCCACCTACCAGTAAAGGGTATCAAACCCCTGACAACTATGTAGTGCTAAAACATGTCCATGCAGTTAGTGGGCGTGCCACATACGTTACATATTGGGGAGCCCTCAGAATGTATATGTGATGGTGAGTGATATCTGCAACAGGTATATGGTAGCTTTGTGGTAGGTGTAGTACATGTGCCTGTCTGCATGAACAGGTGTCAGTGTCAACACAGCCACACTCTCACAAGGATGCACACACATTGACACACTTGGCAGGGCCAGGAATACAACTCATCACTAGTGGAATTGCCATAATACAGTACTGTGCAAATATCACATGCACCACAGGGGTCATAAGGAGGTTATATGTGCAAAGGGTATGTGGAGGTGTCTGACATCAGATAGCATGCTTCAGTATTCCTATGGGGGTTGTAGTGATTGTAAATGTGGTCATACACATCATACACCACACACACAGACATGGGTGCCAGTACTGACATGCATGGGTGCACTGCTTCATGGGTGTGTTGTGGTTGACGGTGCCAGATGGCTATACAAGTACACCTTGGCATCAGGCACATTACAATGGTCTGCAGCATGGCTCAGGGGTGTAGTGTCTGGAGTTGCTCACACAGGTGTGTATTGTATTCACCATCCAGTCACCTGGGTGACTATTACGTGTGGCCAATGATGTGCATTGCTTGCAGTGTATGTGTTCTTTAGTCCATTATATGGACAGTGTCTGGGATGTGCACACCTCCCACATGCATGTACAGTGACATGTGAAACTGTACCTGGGGTGTCTGGCCCATGTTGTGTACACAGAGTGTTATCATTACATGTGCCAGTCCTGGCTCCATGTGGCGGGACCTGTTAATGGACAGCAAGTTGACCCTGCACCTACACTGATAGCATGATACTGGTATTCCCTGGTGTCAGTGGCATCTGTCCATATAGGGCTTGTGTTTCAGGCATGGTATGTCCTTTGTGGGTCAAATTTGATGGAGCCACAGGTGTTGCAGGTGTCCAGTGGGAACACAGGGGAGGTGCACTGTCAGCATGTACATGCTTATTGGACTGATGGACAGGGTGCTATGCCCTCTGTAGCCCACTGCAATCACACCATGGTTACTCTCAGTGGGCAATATGCAGGATACTACCAACATAGCGGCTGTTGCCTAGGCAAGCGCGCGCGTGTGTGTGTGTGTGTGTGTGTGTATGAGACATGGGTTGAGAGTGTTCCCTCAGTAATACAAGGGTTCTAACGCTGTTCAGCTGGCATTGATATCACATTTAGGGGTATGGAGTTGCACCTCAGCCTCTCGGCTATTTCACATCTGTAATCCCTGTATGGTGGACATTGTGATATATACTTGGCCCACCATAGTTTTGCAAAACCCACTCCACATTGAGTCCAGTTGTTACACACTCACAACCCCCTCCACACAGGATACGAATGACAAACACAGACACACACAGACTTGTCATGCCTGGGATTAGAACTCCTACCTAACTTGTATATTACTCTACAGCACTATGCCATTGTAGGACGCGCCATGGAGATTACTGGAGTACTCTTTCCCCAAAGGTGTATTTCACAGTGAATGACATCAGCAGGATTGCCAAAGTAGGGCATTTGAATTGTACTGAGTGTGACTAGCCTAAAATGCATTGCTCCCTACACAGACATAGAAACACACACAAAACATCCACAACTGCATGTGTGGGAATAGAACCCCTACCAGAGTTCTATATCACACTACAGCATGATGATGTTATAGGATGCACCACAGGGATTGCTGGAGTGCCCCTTCCACAAAGGTGTATTTCACAGTGAATGACATCAGCAGGATTACCAAAGTAGGGCATTTGAATTGTACTGAGTGTGACTAGCCTAAAATGCATTGCTCTCTACACAGACATAGAAACACACATAAAACATCCACAACTGCCATGTGTGGGAATAGAACCCCAGCCAGAGTTCTATATCACACTACAGCATGATCCTGTTATAGGATGCACCACAGGGATTGCTGGAGTGCCCCTTCCCCAAAAGTGTATTTCACAGTGAATGACATCAGCAGGATTGCCAAAGTAGGGATTTGAATTGTACTGAGTGTGACTAGCCTAAAATGCATTGCTCCCTACACAGACATAGAAACACACAAAAAACATCCACAACTGCCATGTGTGGGAATATAACCCCTACCAGGGTTCTATATCACACTACAGCATGATTCTGTTATAGGACGCACCACAGGGATTGCTGGAGTGCCCCTTCCCCAAAGGTGTATTTCCCAGTGAATGACATCAGCAGGACTGCCAAAGTAGAGCATTTGAACTGTACTGAGTGTGACTAGCCTAAAATGCATTGCTCCCTACACAGACATAGAAACACACACAAAACATCCACAACTGCCATGTGTGGGAATAGAACCCCTACCAGAGTTCTATATCACACTACAGCATGATGCTATAATAGGACGCACCACAGGGATTGCTGGAGTGCCCTTTCCCCAAAGGTGTATTTCACAGTGAATGACATCAGCAGGATTGCCAAAGTAGGGCATTTGAAATGTACTGAGTGTGACTAGCCTAAAATGCATTGCTGCCTACACAGACATAGAACACAAAATGTCCACAACTGCAATGTGTGGAAATAGAACCCCTACCACAGTTCTATATCACACTACAGTATGATGCTTTTATAGGATGCACCGTGGGGATTGCTGGAGTGCCCCTTCCCCACACACACTCATTTGCCATGTCTGAGATTAGAACTCCTACCTAGCTATTTTATCACACTACAGCAGTATGCAGTTATGGGGTGTGCTACTGAGATTACTGGGCTACAACCTTCCCACTGATGTATTTCTAGGTGGATGACATCAGCAGCCTTAGCAAAGTAGAGCATTTGAATTGTAGGGAGTGTGACTTACCTAAAAAGCATTGCTGTCTACACAGACACACACACACACACACACACACACACACACACACACAGTTGCCATGTCTGGGATTCAAACTCATACATAACTAGTTTATCACACTATAGCAGTACACAGTTATAGGACGTGCCATGGAGATTACTGGGCTACAACTCTCCCAAAGGTGTATTTCACAGTGGATGACCTCAGCAGGCTTGTCATAGTAGGGCTATGGGTAGGGCAGTGTGTGTGTGCATGGGCCATAACCCATTCATCTAGAGGTTGACACTTCACATGCGGGCACACACAGGGTCATATTTCACAGGTACGTGCATACAGCTGCTAGATGACTACTTCCTTGTACAGTCATGTTGCACAGCTAGCACTTGCACCACATAGTCTGTAATGCTGACAGATACTGGTGGCTAGTAACTACAGTGAGTGACAGCTGAACCTCATGTGGTTGTGGCCCTTTGGCTGTGTGCTGGGTGGGACAGGCCTGGATGGCTCCTTGTCACAGTCACCCTCTTCCACACATCTATGTACGTCTACCTTTGGCTTAATATAGTGTGTTGTCCTTAGATATATGTCTGTATTCCTATCCAGTGTGTGTGCAAAGCATGAGTGGTGCATACTAAGGAGTGACTGCACTAAAATCTGTGATTGCCAGATATGTCTGGTCCACTGGTGTTTGCAGACATGGCTTTTATTTGTTTAAGTGTGTGAGCATGCCCACTATGACCTTTCAGTATGTTGCTGACTGACATTGCCTTCATTTCTCTAAGTGTCTGAGCATGCCCAGTATGCCCGTCTGTATTGAATGTGTGGATCGAGTCCAGGTAGTTTGTACTGCAGTGCAGACCTTTGTGTTGTACATCTACAGGTAGCATACTGTTTCTGCAGGGTATATGTCGATCATTTGGCATTGACTGTCACTACATTTCTACATAGGATGGAGGGGGGCACACCTGACTATTTCTACATTTATACACAGGATTTGGGGGGGCACACCTGACTGTTACTACATTTCTACGTGGGATGAGGGGCATACCTATTTCTACATTTCTACACAGGATTGGGGGAGCACACCTGACTGTTACTACATTTCTACATAGGATGGGGGGGGCACACCTGACTATTTCTACATTTCTACACAGGATTGGGGGAAACACCTGACTGTTACTACATTTCTACGTAGGATGGGGAGGCACACCTGACTATTTCTACACAGGGTTGGGGGGCACACCTGACTATTTCTACATTTCTACACAAGATTGGGGGAGCACACCTGACTGCTATTACATTACTACGTAGGATGGGGGGCACACCTGGCACTTGTACACATTTGCTATGATTGTACTGGTATGTCAGGTACTCCATTTCATTCTGTATTCTAAGCTATCATTCTGACTAGAGGCATACAAGTGTACTACAGATCTTAGCTTTGATTTACCTACATATTAGTTTCTGACTTCCTACCCTTCAGAAATAACATCCCACTGCCTGACCTGCTGTGGTCTGTCTGTATAGGCCTGGGGGGGTTACCCATAGGCATCATTCTGAGCCCATAGCACAGCCTTTGTTTGTGTTTGTCTACACCTGCCCTACTGGCTGTGACTGTTGTTGGGTATGTGAACCCCCCTGACTGATAAGTGTGAGTCACTTACCTTGTGGGTGTCCCAATATTGAGGGTGCTGCTGCATATAGTACACTCCCTACACATGGTTGAGCACAGGTAGTGTCATGTTTGGCATCCGTTTTACTGTATGTGAGAGTCAGAGGGAGGTATTATTCCATGGGTCCCTCCTGTGTCAGTGTATGTGTTATGCCTTGCCTCTTTGCTAAGGCCAGGGCATACTGGGAACACCTCCTTCTGCCAACTGGGGCAGGCTCAGGTTGTTCCTCCTCTGAGTTACTCTGCACCTGTGCAGGCCTTGGCAATGGTAGGGGGCTGTGTGGACCTGCCTCATGCTGTTCCTGCTGCAGCTGTTTCTGCAGGATCATATTGTGTAGCATGGCACATACGATGACAATTTGGGTACATGTAGCTGGTGAGTATTGCAAGGCTCCACCGGATGTGTCCAGGCACTGGAACTGTGACTTGAGCATCCCAAACACATGCTCAACTATAATTCTGGTCTGTGGGTGTGCCTCATTATGGAGTTCTTGTTTGGGTGTGTGTGCATTTCTGATGGGTGTCATCAGCCACGGCTCCAGTGTGTATCCAGCATCCCCCACTAGATGACCATGAGGGATGTCTCCATTGGCATATCTCTGGTACAGCTGTGTCAGATGCCAGATGTGGGAATCATGATAGCTTCCAGGGTAGTCAGCACACACATTCATTATTATGCCCTGGGTATCACACACGACCTGGCAGTTGATGGAGGGGGAAGCCCTTGCGGTTGATGTAGACCCTACTCCACTCACTGGGTGGTGCTTTGATGCATATGTGCGTGCAGTCTATAGCACACACTACCTCAGGGTATTCTGCTATTTGGTGGAACAGCTGCATATTGCTGGACAAAGCCTCACGGGTGTTGGGAAAATATATGTGTTCACCGACATGTGGTGACATGGCATCCAGGAATTGGTGGACTACCCTAGATGCTGATGCCTGTGAGATCCCCATCATATCCCCAGTTGGCCCTTGGAAGGTACCTGTAACTAGTATTCTTAGGCCTACACATACCTTGGTATCCACTGGGATGGGTTTCCCTCTGTTAGTTCTGTATGTCAGGTGTGACCGGCACAGCTCAACAATTTGCTGTAGGAGGTCCCTGTCCACCCTATAGCAGTCCACTATCTCCAGCTCATGTAGCCCCTGGTAGGCTACCCTGGGTCTGTACACACTTCACTGTCTCCTCACTGTGGGTTGGTCGACAGCATTCACATCCTCACCACCCTTAGCCTCTTCCACAGGTTATTGTATGATAGCTATTGCAGCCCCTATCATTTTGTTGTTTTGATTGTTAAATGTTCCTCTCTTGATTACACCAGTGGTGTACAGTGTGTGAAAAACCAGAGGGGGAAGGTGTTTGCATAGTTTATAGTAGTCTTCTGGGCTGGGCTGGTCTGCTGCCTGTGTAAATGGCTGATTCTGATACATTTCACCTGCCAGCTGTGCTAGTTCTCCTAGATTACCTTCCTACTGCTGTTTTCCCTTCCCATTGCCTTCCTGTTTAAGCCCAGGGGTGTGCCGCGCAAACATAGTGCTGAAATGTGCACAGAGCTGCTATTTCCTGGTTTAACTTTTTTTGAAACCTTTAAAACCCGGTGCACGGCGCGCACACCCACTTAGGCAATGTAAAGAGTGCTAGGCAGAGTCAGACACCCCCCCTGTTAGCTGTGCTTAGCTAGGAGCAAACCTGAGCCACAGGGCTCCAATCCGCTTACAATATGCCTGACACCACCCCCCCCATGATGCCAGCTAACTCCTAGGCTTGCACCAAGCTATTCCTACTCTTACACTGTTGTCACCTGACTAGCATGCTGGGGAAAACTGGGATTCACTATCATTCCCCTCATTTGCATAGGATTGCCTACTAATGCATAGTTACATGTCTCACACTGAGCCTCCCCCCTTAGCAACCACTACTCCACTGGCCATGTTGTCTTCTGCCTGCTATTGACTTTCATGGCAGAACAGTGATTTTAGTTAGAATGCTTATTTTAGGTATATTTTATTATTTCCCCCCCGATCCCATTTGCGAGCCACTGCCCTACGCTTAAACAGCCGAGATCGGCTAAAAAAAAAGTTCATTTTTAAATTTTTTACGCTGTTTGCAATGCCATTGGCCTTATACTTGGCCATTGGTATGCTTCCTGCCTGATATGCAGCCTTTATTTGGAGCTGTCACAGCTCCATTTTGGATTTTGCAGAAATGTACTCGGTTACTAACCGAGTACATTTCTGAAGATTGCATTAGTCCTGCACGACCGGTTTCAAGCTTCCTGGATCGCACATACACCTCATTTTCATGGATTTCTCCTGCAAATGGGGTGATTTCTATACAGGGCTTAGTCTGTGCAGGACTAGTGCAGGAGTGCTCATGCACGCCCCTGCAGGATGTTCCTGGATCGCACGGCGGACATCAATCTCACATTCAACCATCATGTAGCAGCAGTAGTTAGAAAGTCATTTACTTGGTTCATCTCATAAGTAAAGAGATTGCATCCAGAAAAAAGGAGGTTATTACTTCTCTATACTCCTCCCTCATTAGGCTAATAATTGAGTACAACACTCCATTTGGTGTGTACCTCTCCAAACACCTGCACCAGCTGGAAAGGTGCCAGAAATACCTCAAAAAGAGAATCCATGGCCTCCAATACTTGTCCTATTTGGACAGGCTCAAATCACTATTAATCTACTCGGTATCATACAGATTGCTCAGAGGTGATCTGTGTCTCACCTACAAGGCCTCCTACAGGACGGCGCAGTGGTGCAGCGGTAGCATTGTCGCCTCACAGCAAGAGGTTCTCAGGTGCCTTCTGTGAGGAGTCTGCATGTCCTCACTGCATTCATGTGGGTTTTCTCTGGGTACTCCGGTTTCCTCCCACATTACAAAGACATGCATCTGGAACATTTCTCCCCGGGCGTCTGCTGAAAATTGACTTCATTCCAAGTCGTACTTTCCAGGTAAATAAAGGCAATCTCAGAACCTGCCCTGCTAGAGATGCTCCATATCCATAAGCCTAAAACCTCCACATTACCCAATCAAAATTATCCAACATTAACAAAACCTGCTGGAGAGTGAGGTTTGTCTCCCAGAGGCTGCCCTGTCTCTGAAATACACTCCCCATACATGTCAAACAGAGTACATTGCTGTCCCTCTTCAAGCGCAACCTTGTGAGTGGATGAGAAACCACAAATTTGTCCAAGGGGTTCAAACAGTGTCCCTCATTGACAGGGACAGCAGGTGCTGACTGAAGTTTCTTTTTTGGGGATAAACTCTTTGCTAGGCTTGTAAGGGCACCAGGGCCATTAGCCTAGTAACCTCTTATGATCCTACGATCCTACAATCATTTTTTGTTTGTATTGTGATATCATCCTTGAAGAAGGTAAAATGTTGCTCTGTGATAGACTCATACCAGCCTGGGACACATATTCTGAGACCGTCATGATGTCTCTCTTCATATAGTCTAGGGAGGTACATCTCTGGTCATTAACACCCACATAGACTATGACTGACTCATACTGGAACTTGTGGTCCAACAACCTCAGTACATGTGTAATGTGAGAGATTCTAGTCCGTGATAAGCAACCGACTATGACTTTCTCCTTACTCAACCTTGTGAAAGGGACATAAGTGTGTCTCATGATGGAGTCCCCAATGACAAGAATGTTGAATTGTCTGGTAGCTTGGCTTATGGGCTTGGAAGTAGAGGGTCCATGAGATGTGGCTGTATGTGCTGATTTGGGTGTTGTTTTGAAGGATTGTATTCAGGGTTGCTGAGGGTATTTGTTATGTGTACTTTGTCTAGCAGGTCTTTGGGGTTTAAGAAGGTTATATATAAGTGAATCAGCATTATGTGAGTCCATATGTCTGCTTTGAATTGTGTGTGATGGATGCAGCATGTGTACTACTGATAACCATATTGACATTAGGAGTACTTTTATTTGAGAGCTTTGCTTCCAGTGATATTGTGTAAATACATCTCTCATACTGTATAATTTGGAATTTTCTTCTGTTGCATAGAATCATTTTAATTGTGCAGCATAATGTATGCTTCGGTGGGTATTTATGTGTTTTAATTTGATGGATTGCATTATATTAAATCTGTTTATCTAGAAACTAATGTTCTATTAGTCATATTTTATGATTGTTATGACTGCAGTTATAACAATCTGGACGTCTGGAAGTTAGGCTTTTGCTATGTTATAAAACAAATTTAGCAAGCTTCCTTGTGATTTTTTTTTGCCAAGAATTGAATTTGATGGCTACATCAGGATTTCATGTTTTGGGAATTTTCTTTTTCATCTTATATTTTGGTGTATGCTTTTTTTGTCATACTGCAGTTTAAAAACATAACTGAATATATCTGATTTATACAATGCAAGTTTATATTTTCTAGCTGCATAAACACACACACACACACACACACACACACACACACACACACACACACACACACACACACACACACACACACACACTTACACATACACATATATGTATAGGTAGCATTGTATCAGCTAGTCAATATAGCAAAAGCATTTCATCAAAAGAAACCCTACCAATGAAAAGGTGGAATCTAATAACAATAAAAAAAAATAAATAAAAACATTCTTTTTTGGGGGAAGGAAAGTCCCCTCCCCTCACCTTCATAACCCTCGAATTTCTTATAGTCAAGATCATAACCCTGCAACATTAAAATACTAACTCCAAGATTGCACACCTGTTGGGGGAAAAAGGCAGTTTCTTTTATCTCATTGATTGAGATCTCACACTAAGCACACAACCCCAACAGTAGAAATGAATCACAAAGCAAGATAAGATTTACTTAAACCACATAAACTATTCGGAAGAAACATAGTTGATCTGATCATCATCATCAACATCAATAAACCAAACTTTGATGTAATGCAAAAATGACAAATTTCAACTATGTGCACTCCAACTAAATATATATATGGGTTTATATCAAAGTATCAAAAACCCACTTACTCGAAGCACAGACCAAGACCACAGCAAAACAGCACTTCTTTGACTCCCCACATCATCAACAGGTTAACCAGGGAAAGAGGGCAGTTGGCTGAAAATAAAAACAAACCACAGCAAAACATTATGTACCCACACTCCCCAATGAACCCAACCTAAGTAAATATACTAACTTCAAGATCACACCATAGTCAACAAAGGAGCAACATTATGGCTGTTGGCCAACTGCCTTCTTTTCTTCAGTAACCTGTCGATGATATAAGGAATTGAAGTGCCGGTTTGCTGTTGTCATCCCGATGATTTGTATTTGAGTAAGTGGGTTTTTGATAGTCTGAAGTAGACCCATATATATATATATATATATATTAAAATCTCAAAGTCTGACAATATGGAATAATATATTGTCGACACGAGAATACCGAAAGCGCACTACAGCGAACGTTTAAACGGAAAATCTCTGTAGGGGGAGATTTCCATTTACTTCAATGAAGTGTGTTCTCGGAGTTGGTCTCTTTAAGTAGGGGGGTGTGGGGGGTGCATGGGGGCTTGCCCCCCTGCCTACACACTATTTAGTTTTTTTTTATGGTTTTGATGGTTTAAGACTTCGATCATTAAAGCTCGATCTTTAGTGATTCGGAGTTTTAAACCTTCAAGATTATAATATAGACCCTATATATATATATATATATATATATATATATATATATATATATATATAATATGTGTGTGTGTATATGTGTATATATATATATATATATATATATATATATATATATATATATAGGGTCTATATTATAATCTCAAAGGTATATATATCTTCTGCTAAGTTTCAAAGTGTCAAAAACTCGAATTTCTTATAGTCAAGACCATAACACTGAAGTTTTGAAACTTTGAAATTTAAATTAAAAAAAAAAACAAGAAAATCGTTATTTACATTTTTGTTGGGTGGGACAAGTACCCCTGCACTCCCAACACCCCGTTAATTAAATATTCCAACTCTGACATTGCATTACAGCAAGGAATTCAGTAAATATATCATTTTGCACTGTGCATAGGTTCATAGGTTGGTACTAGGCTATCAGCCCTAGGGCCTATACAAGCCTAGCCAAACAATTCCCTGGATATTTCTTCCCACAATATTTACTTCCCTGGACCCCTGTCTAGCAGGGCAACTGATGTGATCCCCGGGGTGAATTTCCTATCTGCCATCCAATCGTCAAGGTTCCTTTTGAAGGGGGCCAAGGAGGAGTGCTGCTTGACATGTATGGGCAATCTATTCCAAAGTATTGGGAGTCTCTGGGTCAGGAACCTATCCCTCCAGCATGTTTTGTTCATTGTGATGACAAGATTTAGATCCCTGGAGTGTGTGCCTTTGAGGGATTGGGATTTCTTTAAGTGGAGCATGTCCAACAGCTCAGCGTTTGACATGGCCTTGTATGTTAAGCAGAGATCACCTCTGAGTAGAGGATATGCCACAGAGTATAGCTGGAGTTTTTTTAGACAGTCAGCATAGGGCATCTGCTTTAGGCCTGTGATTCTTTTAGTGAGGTATTTCTGCGGCCTTTCCAGCTGTTGCAGATGTCTTGTGAGGTACATACCAAACGGGGTGCTGTATAGCAATCTCCATTTAAACGGTTCGAAATTTCAAAACTTTGATCATATGGTCTTGACCATAAGAAATTCAAGGTTTTGACACTTCAAAATTTAGAAGTAGACCCATACATGTATATATATTTATATTTATATATGAGTTTATAATGAATAATCACTGGTGAGTTCGATCGAAACAGAAAACATTGAACAAACTCACTGGTGATTACCATTAATCCCCACTAAAATCATAGCAAAATATATTCACAAATGTTAATCAACAGGTTGCATTTGCAATTATGAAAAGTAAAACAAAAAAGCGGCTTTTTACTTGGAGGAATTTGCCAGCCACACCCTCAAAAATTAAGTATACTAACTCCAGGGTTGCACAAAGTTGAAAAAAGAACAAAAACCTTTAAGTTATGTAATGGTCGGTATAATGAGCTTTGACAGTTACTTAATTTGACAAACTGTACCAGTGACAGAAAATACCACTGTTTTACCACATGATAAAGTACATGCAGTGGTAACTTTTGTCAGCATATATAAATAACCACCACACATAAAATACTTACAAAACCTGAGGACTGCCCCACCCTAAATTCCTTATTTTCCCATTACAATCCTAATAGGTCCCTATGATCCAAATATCAGCACCTCCTCCAAATTTAGAAACTTAAGCTACCTTCTGGTCAACTACTATACTCCTGGGTAATATCTAAAACTTGAAACAGTCTTCCTCAAACCATTCACACCTCACAAAGCTCTGCTTCCTTCAAATCTGCTCCTCATAACCTCTTCCTTTCAATCCTAGGTCTGTAACTGTAATAAGCCTCCTCCTTCCATAAATAATAGTTCTTCTTCCTCTCCATCCCACTCTTTTAGCTCCCATCAAAAGCACTCCCCTCTACTCTCTCTTACTCTATCACTGCACCACTTTCTTTCCTATAACTACACTCCCCTCCCTCACCAATTACTTATATTTCATCACCCTATCTGCTCTACTCTGTACTCTACAATTCCTCACATTTTACCCTTCATATCGTCCCACATATATGCTTCTTTTTATGTACACTCTATTCTAGCTACTAGCCATCTCTTAATATATTAAGCCTGAACTTCTGGCATAAGATGCTTGTAAATACCCTTGATATATAGCTTACTTTCTCTGCTATGCTAATTATATTTTTGAACTACTTTGTTATAGTTTGTACTGTCTTGTGATTAGAAATATCTTTTGGACTACTTTGCAATAATTTGTATGGTGCTGTTATTATAACTTCTTCCATTCTACTATGTAGAAAGTTTTACCTTTGCATTGTATAGTCTATCAAGTATCTTCACGGAGCTTTACTCCCTGGGCTTCCACTGACAATGGGCTCTTCTTGGTCCAGTGGCTATCCCAGTAAACAAATGTGAATAAATATATATATATATATATATATATATATATATATATATATATATATATATATATATATATATATATATATCTAAAATTAACCGCACTCAAAATAAAAATTGAACAAAGAGCAGAAATTTTAACTAAAAAATGAATTTTGTGACAATAAAAGCATTCAAAAAATAGTAAATCACAACTCTTGTAGAACTTTAGCGCTTTCATCTTATTTATTATCAAGACTTCTTCAGAAAGACATGTTTCATAAGTATGAGCAACCATTTTCACTTCCTTTAAATACATTAGTTCTAGCAGGCCATTTAAATTAACAACAGTTCCTTTCCAATAGTAAAGTATGAACAAGCAGGGTGCTGTGTGCATTTTCATTAACATTACAATTGCAGTTACATAAGGTAAATTAGTCAGACAGTAATAGCCTTGTGGTGCCATGTGCATACTAAAAGGGATTGTGTGCAAAAAGGGATTGTGTGCAAATAAGGGACTGTGTGCAAAAAGGGATTGTGTGCAAAAAGGGATTGTGTGCAAAAGCAAAAAAAAAAAAAAAAAAATGGGGGAACCGGGAAGGATGAGAGTCATGCTGTGATGATTCTAATATAAACACGTAACTTATGAGTCTTTGCCTCCAAAGGTAAGTAAAGAAGGGAAAAGAGGAAGGTGGAGGAGTCAGGTAGAGAGTCCTACTATGCTTTGGTATCAGTGTGTGTGTAGAGAAATGTCTGGGAATGCCGCCTGATGGGAGAGTGGGATGAATGCGGTGTGGACTTGAGGGGGGGCTGTTAGGGGGCCACCCATGACAAGGTGTGTGGAGCATATGAATAACAGAGTGTCCCAGAAGACTGTCAGTGCGGATGGTACCACCCATGGGCTGGTTCGGATGGCTGCTTGGATGCCTTGAATGGCTGCATGAAAAGTGAGACCGGGGGGTAGTTGGTGGGGTCAGCAGGGGTTAGCCTGGTGACTGGGAGCATGTGTGTATGGGGTATCGGGGAGTCAAAAGTCAGAGACAGAGAGAGAGGAAACACATTATATTCACTTGCACAGTTGTAAATCCATAAACACATTAAATCCACTTGCACAATTCTTCAAACCCTCTTGCACAATTCTTCAAACCCTATCACATTTCAATCTCTATACCATTTAAGTGCACATTTAATGTTCAGTGTCTCGTTGAGACCTGGATAGACATCAGGTCTCAGTTCAATCTGCCATTTTAATTCCCGGACTTTCAGGAATGTGTCCATGTCCCCTACAAATTCTGTTATTTTTTCCAGTGCTGTGAATTTGAATCCTGTGAAGTTTGGGCAAATAGCACTGTGTTTAGCCAAGGCATTCAAACTGTCCTGTTTGTGTATTGCTGCAGTGTGTTCTTTAATATGGCTACTCAACTTCCTGTTCGTTTTGCCGATATAGAAATTCCCACAGTGTTCGCAGAAAGCACAGTGGACTACATTTTTTGTGTTGCAGTCATAGTGGTCATGTAGACTGACAGTTCTGTTGCAGTGCAGGAAGGTGATGTTGTTGTCTTTTCATATGTGTACACAGGCGACACACTTGCTGCAGTCAGACATTCCAGGTTCTGTCGATACTTTGCTCTGTGGGGATGGGCTTTTATTCCTCTCGTACGCACCACCAAAAGAAGAGGTTTGTTTGAAACAGAAGTTCGGGGATGTCCCAAGTAACTTTGTCCGACCTTTTTCTCCTCCCAAGATGTCCCAATTGTTGGTGAGGACCCCTCTGATTCCAAACATATCTGTGGAAATTGGAAGGGGTAAACTTGACACCCAGTCCTTTTTTTCGGTCTGTTCTGTGCCCTTGCTGTGAATCCCTTTTCCAGGATTGGTGGGTACCTGGAGTGTCTGTGCTGTATGATCTCTTGGAACAGGTTGTCCGCTAGATACTCTGGGTATTTTCTTTCTAAGAACAAGTTTCTGAGGTAAAAACCTTCCTTGATGAAAACCTTGTCCCTAAAAATGAGTCTGGATAACCGGATGAATTGTCCTTTTGCAATATTCTTTTTCATGAAATGGGGATGCTGACTGCTGAATTCTAGATAGTTATTCCGGAAAGTGGGCTTGCGGTAGATGTTGGAGTCAAACTGTTCACTTTCCGGGTCTATAGTGAGGTGGATATCCAGGAATTGAGTGGTGGTTCCGATATGTCCTACCGTGAGGGTCAGGAAGTCCAGACTCTGGAAAAGGGTTTCCAGAAAATTGCTCAGAGAAAGACTGCACCCCTTCCAGACAAAAAAGACGTCATCAATATAATGCCTGTACATTATGGTGTTGTTGAACCTGGGCAGTGATTCAACCTTATCCATTTCCCAGGCACTGAGGACTAAGTTTGCATATGCCGAGGCCATTTTGGACCCCATGGCTACCCCTTTCTGTTGGTGGTAAATCTTCCCGTTGAATTGAAAGAAGTTATTTCTTAATACTTCTTCTGTTAACCTGCATACAGTATTAATCGTAGTCCCACTTAGGTTGGAGTGCCTGTTCAGGTACTGTCTGGTGAGGGTCAGTCCTTTGGCGTGGGGGATGTTTGTGTAGAGTGCTTCTAAATCTAGGGTGACCAGTAAATATTCCTCTCCATCCAGCCTTAGTTTGGAGATGTCATTTAGAAAAGCCCAGGAGTCCTTGGTGTAGTATTTGATATTCTGTGCAATGGGATTAAGGATGTGGTCCACATATTGTGAAATCTTTTCTGTTTTTGTCCTTCGGTTCGATACCACGTGGCGGAAAGGTGGATTTTCAGGGTTCTTGTGAACCTTGGGGATTCCAAAAAATTTTCCAAGGCTGGGTGTCATGACCTGCATGAAGTCTTTTTCATCTTGAGAGATTTCATCCCTGAGGTACAGTTCCAATAGTAGGTTGTCAATTTGTTTAAAGTTTTGTTATACCTGGTTGATGTTGACCTTTTTGTAGAACTGGTTATTCATGAGGGATGCTTCAAGTGTTTGGATATATCTCTCCTGCCCATCACTACTATCCTGGATCCCTTGTCAGCCTTTCATGATCCGTAGGGATTTGTCCTGACTCAGTTCCTTCCAAGCCTGTCTTTCTTCCCTGTTCAGGTTGTGCCACTTTGCTGAGGGCTTATCAGAAAGGAGTTTCCTGATATCCCTTTCGCAGGTACTAGCAAAGAGTCTCAGTGTGTTGGAGAGTGCAGGAGTGTACAGGCTCTTCATGGTAAGGGGTCTGTTGTTATCTTCCGAGCTTTCCTCATCTTCTTCCTCTTCATACTGTTGCATACCAAAGCATAGTAGGACTCTCTACCTGACTCCTCCACCTTCCTCCATTCCCTTCTTTACTTACCTTTGGAGGCAAAGACTCATAAGTTACGTGTTTATATTAGAATCATCACAGCATGACTCTCATCCTTCCCGGTTCCCCCATTTTTTTTTTCTTTTTTTTGCTTTTGCACACAATCCCTTTTTGCACACAATCCCTTATTTGCACATGATCCCTTTTTGCACATGATCCCTTTTAGTATGCACACGGCACCACAAAGCTATTACCGTCTGACTAATTTACCTTATGTAACTGCGATTGTAATGTTAATGCAAATGCACACAGCACCCTGCTTGTTCACACTTTACTATTGGAAAGGAACTGTTGTTAATTTAAATGGCCTGCTAGAACTAATTTATTTAAAGGAAGTGAAAATGGTTGCTCATACTTATGAAACATTTCTTTCTGAAGAAGTCTTGATAATAAATAAGACGAAAGCGCTAAAGTTCTACAAGAGTTGTTGGTGTGATTTACTATTTTTTGAATGCTTTTATTGTCACGAAGTTCATTTCTTATATATATATATATATATATATATATAGCTAGCTAGATACATAGCTATAGATATAGATATAGATATAGATATAGATATAGATATAGATAAAAGAGAATTTGGTAGGAATGTTTTACGTGGGGGTAAAGCTCTACATGTAAATGGGTGTCAGTATATTCTGATCTTACTTAAAGTCTCTGTGGTATATAATGCTATGTATAATATAGAGGATTATGATCAGATTTGGTGGTGCTGCGGTAGCGTTGTCGCCTCACAGTTAGATGTTGCCCGTTCAATTCTCAGTTAGAGCATCTTCTGTGTGGCGACATGCGTGAATGGCGTTCCTTCATTGAAGGTTGTGCGTTAGGTCCGGCAAGCCAGCACGTAAACATCTACTGCTAATCATTAGCGGACCAGAGTTCCACTGTGGCGACCCCTAACTGGGAAAAGCCGAAAGACACAAACAAATGATCAGATTTGATTGTAACCACATCATAATGTGTTTGACACATGGATGCCAAGATGTTCATCTTGAGATAGAAGTTTGAGAGGTGAATCTTAGCATCCATGTCAAGAAAAACATAATGAAAGGTTTTGATTGAAGGCCTTATCATAATTGTTTGCATTGTACAGAGCTTTATTTGCTCCATGTACTACTGGTTACAGAGAAAACATGCTCCATGTACTACTGGTTTCAGAGAAAAAAAAAAAAAAGAAATAAAAAAACTGCTAAATATTTAATTAGCTTTGAAAGCTGGTAAACCCTTTATCAGTCACTGACAGTACTAAGTCCCAAGTGTGAGACCCAATATTAACGGTTCTTAAGACATGCATAACAGTTGTTAAGCACCTTTCAAAGCACTGTTAAAATTGAAGCTTGCTTTAGAGTAGCACTCATCTAGTTTGTCTTTTTCCCCGACACTGGAACGTATTCATGGTGCTCCATGCACTATAAATAAAATAGACATGACTTTGTAAGTTGTGAAGAAGATGAGTGGTTGGTAGAAGCTCTTAACAGAATTTGCTGGCAGTCTTTGAAGGTGGATTGTGAGAGTTTCACATTTTTAGTGTCAGTGTTAATTCATATGTTATTTATGGTAGTTTATGTTTTCACTTGTAGTTGTATTTGATTCATGTTTTCCAGTTTTGTGCCGTCAATTTAAACTTCATTATCTAGCTAACTGCTGAGAGAATATTCCTGTGCGCCATATTGTTGCACAATTAAATACACCTTAGACATCTTTTAATCAACATCTTACAACTACCCTCTTTCCCAGCTGAAACCAGGGATTATGAATTCTTAAAATGGGCTGAATAACATGGACTGACTGTCCTTTCATGTTTTTACTGGCTAGGCCAGGCTTGTGGGTCACTGTGAATTGAATGTGTTGAAGGGACAATGTTCATAAGCACAACTTTGTATTGTAATTAGTCTACGTATTTAACTATTGCACAGCAAAGTGATCTGTTACCAAACTGAAATGCCTGTCTAGCAAATAGTATTTCAATACATTGAGTATAAATATTTTGAGTATCTCCTTTTTGTATTGCTCAGCTTCGAGTGATGTAGCACACAGGGTGTTACACATAGTGAATGTCTAAAGACAGCCCCCACACCTACCTGTGATGCATCTGTATATAAGTTAAGCACTTTAATAAAATTAGGGGCTGTTAACACAGGTTCAAAATAAAGGCTCAGGTTTAGTTCATTAAATAGTCTGACTCAGTAGGTCATTGCACCTTGACAGGAGCTTTCCCTTTTGAGAGCTCTGTCAATGGGCAGACAATAGCTGCAGAATTAGACACAGATTTTTGTAGTGCGCAGATAGTCCACAAAAAGTCTTCACTCATCTCTTGGCAGAAGATATACTGCAGTTTTCTATGACTTCCATTTTTTCTACTTGTGGTATTACCACCACTCTTCACAAGCATACCTAAGCAAAGAGTAACAATTTCTAGGTAATTTCTATAGTAAATGATACATATTTGAACAATAATGAGAGTTACATTTTTCTTTTTTTTTTTTAACTAGAAGATGGTTATTAGTTCAGTTCAGAGCATAACATTGGTTGAACAGATTGACTAGTCTAAAGGACTTATTGGATAAACAAGTATACAATGAGAAACAGGGATCAAATAGTTGGACCTTAGCATAATCCTAGCAACAGTGCAGTGGTGATCTTTAAACCTGCGACTGCATTTCCCAACATAAAAACAGGAACATTTTCTACAAGTTCCAAGATAAACCACATGAGTAGCATTACATGTGGCATAGCACTAAAAAGTAAATATTCTGTTATTTACCAGCTGAGTAAAGGTATTATTTGAGGCAATATCCATACAAAAGCTGCAATTATAGCAGGGGGAAGTTCCAAACTTGTTAGTGGTCTCATTATTATTAGTTGTATTAAAATCTTTATAAGATAATCTCTTTAAATTATTACGGTTTCGATAAGCAAAGACAACTTCATTGATTTACATCTGCAATATTTTTTATTTTTAATTATGGCTTTTTGCCTAATGTATCAATTGCTAATTTTACTTAATTGTTAAGTTTCTATTGACTGGCTGTTGTCATGTGCTCATTCTTGTAATATGTAAATCAGATTACTTTTTTGAATTGTTAGCACTGATGAAGGGCTCTACCTGAAAGATATGCACTTGTTGGTACCTGACTAAGCAGTTTGGCTCAACAAATAAGGAGAGATTGGGATTTTAGATGCAGACTCTTAAGGAGAACAAGGAAAATCATACAGAATGTTATATTCATAAAATAGTAGGGAGTATTCTAAGAACCAAACCAGCATGAGAATGGAGAAAAGAGATGTTGCCGATAGGGATGCCTGTGGTCAGGGATGCAGATAATAGGCAAGAGGGGGCTGGAATTTATTGGAGAAAACTGGAAAAGAAACTAAGGTATTGGGAGCAAATAAACAGAAAGGGAAAGGTAATAGAATGGGAAGTGGCCAAGAATTTATTTGGACTGCAGGTTAGAGATTGCCTTCCCTATCAAGGATTGATATCAGAGTATAGGCAAAGGGAAAGAAATAGGGGACTCCTAAATAAAAGACCAGCACTAGTAGAGTTATTAATAGAATATACAACAGAAGCTGCTATTAAAAAAGGAATAAATAGTAAAGTATATAAAATATTGCATGATAATTATAATAATCAATCAGAGGAGCTTAGAAAGGACTGGGAAGAGAGATTTGATAAGCAATTCACAAAGACACAATGGGGGATATATATGTATATTTCCCAAATATGCAACAGAGTCTAGAAGCTTTAGGATCATTGCCTGGAAGTATTTACATAGGTATTTTTATACCCCAAGAAGACTCCAAAGAATTTTTCCTCGGGTGGATAGCAAACGTTAGAGGTGTGACAGGCAAGAAAGAGGTAGCTGGGAACATATTTTTTGGAAGAGTGATGAGCTGGCAGGCTTTTGGCATTCCCTGTAGACCCTTCTGTCAGGGATGCTGGGTGAGCAGATTGGACTGAATGGGGAGATCATTTTTTGAGTTATGCAACAGAATCGGAATTGCCTACACATAGTAAAGTATTGCTGTACCTAATTATGATGGATGTCAAAAAAGCAATTACTGGAAAATGGAAATCAAAGTCTAGACCAACTTTACTAGAAGTAGTGAATATAGTAACAGAGATAAAACAACTGGAACTGGGATCTTTAGAAAAGGAAAGGAGCAAATTACATAGGAAAAAATGGGAATTGTGGGAACAATATATGTAGAGCAGGAATGAGGTTTAAGACACAGGATTTGAATGAGCTATATAATGCTTAATTGACATTGACCCGATGGTTTATAAGCGATGTATAATGTTTGCAACTTCAGTTGTTTCAATGAGGCATGTGATGTAAACTGTAACTAAATTGATATCATTTTGTATGTTTTTCATTTATATAAATGTAAGATTACCTTTGTCATATGTTTAAATTTAAAAAAGATCTTTGGGAAAACAACAAAAAAAAGAAGTAGCACTACTGGGCTATTCCACTCACTCTATTACTCTTCCGTTAGGCCTAGTCTGAGTGTTTTTAACTTCTTCTCTTATTGGTTTTACTCTGTAAAGTTCCAGTCTAACCTTCATTCTGTGGATGGGCTCTAATTTAAGTTGTATTACCCTAGTTTTCCCAAGCATTTCTGAGAGTACTCCTTTATTTCCTAATAAAATTTCTCTCACCTCATTTTTTTTTATTTTTGACAAGGATTCCTCTATCTGTATTTCAGGTACAGATCAGCTTGTCTTTCTTGTATGAACTTTAGCTTGTAAGCTTTCTGCAAAATTATATAGTTGTTTCCATTATTTCAGTAAGCTACTGTGATAAACTTGCTCTGTCTTTCTTGTTTCTGGTTATCTATTCTTATAGTCATGTGTTTATTCTTTCCATCATAGTTTCATAGGTGTATATTAGGCTGACGACCACTAGGGCCCTTATAAGCTGAGCTGTGCAACCCAGATGTGGCCCACAAATTTGCTTTATATAGGGCATAATTTACTGACTGCCTCTGTCCATCAGAGACATAGTTGCCAGACCAGGGGTGAATTTCGGATCACCCATCCATTGGTCCAAGTTGCACTTAAATAGGGATGGGGAGGAACTCTTCTTCACATGAATAGGGAGCCTGTTCCAGAAAATAGGAATTGTCTGAGAAACATATTTGACTCTCCAACATGCCTTACTTATGTCACAAGCAAAATTTAGGTCTTTTGATCTGGTGTATATTACAACATCGAAGTCTCACAACTTCGAATGTTGTAACATTGAACTGGAAACCTCGAAGACTGATGATAGCGAAGCTGTGGAACATTGAATTCTTTTCCAAGGAAAGAATTTGGTGGGCTGTTTCTGTGGCCTCACTATTTCCTCCACTGTGGTGTGATCTTGGAGTTGGTATATTTAAGTAGTGGGGGTGGAGGGGCACAGCCCCCAACATTGGGGGGTGTGGGGGTGAAGTCCCCCACATTAGAAACAGTTTGTAGTGTTTGTTTGTTTTGTGTTTTGTACTGGAACAGCAATTTTTTTTCCAGGGAAAAAATTGCTGTTCTCAGTCTTTGGGGTTTTCAGTCTTCGAGATTTCCAGTTCGATGTTACAACATTGAAAGTTCTGAGACTTCGATGTTGTGATATAGACCCCTTTTGATCTAGTAGTTCAGATTCTGTTTGTTTTGCTCATCAGAGCAGGTTCCAGGGCTGCCTTTCATACCAGACAAAGATTATCTCTCAAAAGTCTGTATGATACTGAGCAAAGGGACAGGCTTTGAAGTGATCAGTGTGGGACTTTCTGTTCACTCGCTGTATGTTTTTGTAAGAAACCTTAATGAACATTCCAGTTGCTGCATGTGTCTGGTCAGGTACCTACCAGAGGGGGCATTATACTGTATTTTGGATCTGATGTGGGCTGACTACAGTGGTACGATGACCTCACTTGATCTAGATGGCATGCCCTTTACGTTTAGCAACGTAGAAGGATTTTCTTACTACCCTGGACACAGGCACAGCTTCTGCCAAGTGGACAGATCTTTGTTTTCTGTGGAGGGCACTAGCACTACTACAACATTCTTATAATAAAATTGCTGTGGCATTTCCTATGATCTCTGCATTTTTCCCTTGCTAACAGCATTACCAATTTTAGTCTCTCCTGCAAGTAACATATGGTGCCGTTTCAGATGCCCAAGTTTCCTTAGAAATGTGAAAATGCCTGCCATACAGAAATCCAAATAGGACAAACCCACCTGAAGCTTGTGGCACTTCTCCGACTGCAAACAGTAACCAGTTTAACAACTTGCCCTAGTTTTTCCATCTGTTAGAGTAACTTTTCTTAGCATGGATTTCTGCATTTTATTAAACCTTTGCATTATTCTACCAGTTTTAAAGGTTAATCAAAGTATTTTGCTAGGAAAATGTTCAATAAATGAATGGCTTATTGATCAGTTATAGATGATCTTCAAAAGGTTTCCAAGTGCATATAAGGCTAATGCATTGGCAGTTCTTATAGTTCAAATGATGATATTACCTAAGGTCCTTTATGTTTGTAAGTATCTTTATATAGATTTTAATATTAAATGAATAAACATAAGAGAATTTCAGACAACACACTTTGATTAATTATAAGCTTGTAAATAACCTCTGTTGCTCTTAAATGTAACAAGACCAAAGTTAACATAAAACATAGACACACACACAGTGCTTCAAATCTTAAGCCATGATGTAGTGTCATTCACCTATAAAGCTGTGATTATCACTGTAGCTTCATAAGACAATACCATTACTGCATTAGACGGTAGTTGCACACTCTAGCAGCTTATACCCAGGACAGCCACCCTAGATATGATTTTAGGTATAGAAATCTGTGTTTTTTCACCACAAAATAGGGCAAATGACAATGCAGGACCCTGTGCAGGTGCAGAGAGTTAAAAACTACACCTGCATCTTGTTCTGGATACTCCAATGTGATTGGGAGTCTCTTAGCATCTTGTTAATGAGATTTTGTGGACACGTACATGACAAGATTTTGTTCCTATAAGTGTGACTCCACAAAGAGTGAAGGCAAGGCAGATCATACCCCAGCTATGTCAATAATACTTAAGAACATGAGTGTAATTCTAAGAAATGTTATTGAATTTTCTGTGAGGAATACTACATAGGAAGGTCTGAATAAACTGCGCTGTTTTTCCTTAGAAAACCTCTGGCAGATATGAGTTAAAATTGCATTTCTCTCCTACTTGGAAACTAGCAGAAGATGAATACATATCTCAGTGCATAACCCAACAACTGAACCCATTGCTATAGAAGGTCTTTTTTTTAGGGGGGCTCACCCTGAATAATCATGAAGCTTCCAACCTGGCCAACCCCTGGTTCCATTATTTTCTCTTCAGGGCAAAAGTTCATTGACCCATTCTCCCATTTGCATCCAGACCCCCCAAGTGCACCTTCTCTCCCCTTTGAAATGAGAGCCCAACAGCTCATCCTTTCCCATTGCAGGTAAGAGCTGGATGATGACAGTAGTTCTGTGATATGCTGTGAAGTGTGACTTTTTGTTTATATACCGCGATCCATTGGCTGCTTATCATACTACCCCCCACATCCTGTATTGCAACAGACTGTATTTCCTCTGATCTCTGAATCTAGTTGCTCCTCTCAGTGGTGATACAAAGCAAAGAAATGATGCATAATTGGAATTGATTCTAAATGGATTAATTGTATTATAGGACTCAGTCACAGTCAAAAAAGGGAAATCTACTCAGATGAAGCTAATGGTAGTTATAATGTGCTAATTCACAAGACTATTTGCTTAGGCTTTTAATGGCCCCAGTAAATGCATGTCCATTCTCAACCTACGAGTCCATAAATATAGGTGTTAATTGTCTCACTCATTAGATAGAGGACAGTTGGCAAAGGCAGTCTCATGAGTTGCAAAAACACAGCACTTCCCAGTGGCACAAGTCTGAGCCTTCTGTGGTATGCAGTGTATAAAGGAAAATGGTTTCAATGATTCATAGAGATGGATGATCAGCGGATCCAGTGATAATGTAAACTGGAACCAGCCAGTCTGCTTCTACCAAATTTAAAATGAACAGTTAGATAAGAGACTAAACCTGATTATTCTCTTATTGTATGTGCCATGATTGGCTGTTGTTGGAAAGAATATTGTGAGGCGTGGGCCAATGGTCATTAACAGACCCAGTGTTAGCCAATGGTCAATAACAGTCCCAGGGTTAGTCATCTGAAGCACAAGCAGAGGAGGTCAGACAAGAACAGTGTTAACTAAAAGGTGTCATCACCTATCAGGAATGAGGACAGGGCCTACTATTTAGATAGGCATGGAAAGGTAACATGATCTCTGAATTAAGAAGTCAGTGGAAAAAGGAAAGAGATCACATTTAAAATCAGTCTTGATATACAATTCTAACATATTAAGTATACATACCAGAGTTTGAGGGAAGTTAATTTAAGGACATGAATATGGCATCTTTTAAGCCAGCCTGTGATTTGATTCATTCGGCAGAACTATTCTTCTTTCCTTGATAGTGTAACATGATTCAAAGTGACACAAACCAATTTTCTCAGAAAGTAGAAGACAAATTAAGTTTCATATCATAGATATGGTTTTGATTCCTAATTATCATGTGTTAAAATATGGGTTAGATACAGGATGTTGTTATTAAATGTTGCACCATTTACTATGTAGATGAATGACGGGTGGGAGCACTGGGAGGATGTTGTTATTAAATGTTGCACCATTTACTATGTAGATGAATGACAGGTGGGAGGTAATGAGATAGAAAACCCCTTGTTAAGGTAGTAGTTCTACAAAAAAGTGAAATTGAGGTTTTATTTAATCAAGATGGACTGAGATAAGGAGGAGCTGCATTATCAGTATTTCTTATAAGCCTTAAGAATAATACAAATATGAAGAAGATTGTGATACCTCAAAAAAATGTTGGATGTCTTCAAGAAGATGGATTTACAGATAGATGTGATCTAATTTGAAAGGGTTTGAACAATGATAGAATTTAGAGTGACACATTGAAGATGAGGATTGTACCCATACTGCTAGTGAGAGAATAATCGATATCAAGGAACTAGAAAAAAAACATTCAGGCAGCAGTCACTGGAAGTCTAATGAGAGGAACATTTGAGAGAAGAGACAGACTACCATAAGGGAGAGATGCAAGGGAAAAGAGGAGGCTTGGACCAGGTACTTGGTGCTTTGAGTTATGAGAGAAAGATTAGGATGATAATTGGGCTGAGAGGTATTACAATACTGTGAGGGAAAGTGGGATAATAGATGATAATGCAAAGGCGCAATTTTGGACATCTGCAAGACAGCATCCTATGAGGAAATTAGGTTTTATGCTGCTACTATGCATAGGCCATTGGGCTAGTTAAGGGAATGGGCCAAAACTCAGGCTATAGACAACAGAATTTTGTCTAGCTCAGAGGGGGCAGTAAGGCCACTAGTATTTTGATTACGTAATTACTTTTATTTTCATGATTGTCAAACTGAACTAAGGCCCATTTTACATGAGGTCTGGGGAGAAAAAAATCGCATACATCTTGCATCACCTTTGTAATGTGCACTAACCATAACTCCACCCCTTCCTGTAACCCTAACTCTACAACATACCTTAAAAATCCCTTTGTATAACACTACTGCTAAACAAAACAGACTCAGACACACTGACATATATAACACAGACACTCAGAACATTTGATCAATCCTCTTACCTTACCCACGACCTAACCTGCATAGACTCATGCATACACACACAGACATACACTTAAACACACACACCACTAAATTTATGCCTTTATCTAATCCTAACCCCCTACCTAAACCTCAGTTGCTTTTATTCAAACACATTTGAATTTCTGAATTGAACAAACGTATGTTCAATAAATTGCAGGGGGAACTATATATAAGAATGCTGAACAGGTTAATAAAGCTATTAGTCCCATACCTTTGTGAGTCCTCTCCTGAAAGAACATTTTTTGTGTGGCAGGTTAACTTTATTACATCTAATCTTGATATTTAATCCAGGTTTCTGGAAGCACCTTCTAAAGCTTAGAAAATCATTGCATTTATTCCATTTTGATGCATACATTGCAACTGTTAATAAAGATATATTCCAGACCTGCTGAGTTGGATTATGGTATATCTTTTGTAAAGATAAGGATACTATATTGACAAGTGGCCTTACCCTTACAAAGAATGTGTGCTGTGTGGAATTACCCTTACAAAAGGTATGGTTTGTGTAAATTGTTAAAGGCATTATTGTAGGATCTGGATATAGATGTTTGCCCCTAGACAGGCCTAGAATGCATTTAATCTATATCTGCAGGGATTCATGGTCCATTGTAAAACCATAGATTCTTATGTTACTAAACAACACAAGAGCTAACAACTGTGAATTCACTTAGTTGCATGAGTCATTAATTTGTTGGTAAAAGAAGTTATCTTACAAGGGGCTAGCTTTTCAAAGAAGGAGACCTGACCTTATCCAAAGCTGCGGTTATAAATAAGACGATTGAAATTGAACACAATGTTAAAAATTTAAATAAGGAAATTAATGTGTATAAGATAAAACCTGAGTTAAACAAAAGCACAACAACTACAAGCAAAACAGGAATGTGTTACAATAATAATGAAAGCAAGGAAATGGTTCATCTCCCAGGCCACTGCTTGTAAATATTTCACCTTCAAGTCCCTGCTTACACTTATTAATGGTACCAGAACTTGTTAGAGATTTGGGATGCATGGTTAGGCTTAAAAAAGGCCCTTGTGGTTGTTAGCCTAGAAAACACCTATGAACATATGAAAAATTCATGAGGTGTGCAGAAAACAGATGAAATTCAAGCACAGAGTATAGTTATAAGCATAACATAAAGGACAGTCCTGTTTTGAATCAAATATGGTGAAATGAACCATTTTATAATGATATGGAACAGAAAAAGTGTCTTCATAAGAATTTGTGTGTTGAATTGAAACATGAAATTAGTTTGTCAGAACTTAGAGTAAAATGAAAAGAGATGATACAATAAAGTCTTAAAATGTATCATAAGCACTGAGAAAAAAACAAGTCAGAGTTTTATCAACAAATGCTGAAACATCTTAATGGGGATGTTGAATTTAAATCAGAAATTGGCCCAAAATGTAATATTTTGTCTGAAAACACTTTTGAAGCATTTCAGATAAAAGTACTGAAAAGAGAGATATGTCCACATTGCTAACATATTCAAGGCGCCATGTAAAGATATTGGGTTAAAAGCTACTTACAAGTAAATAAAAAAAAATAAAATGTCCTAAATCTTATATTAAGCTGTAGCATTTAAAGAAGTAAATTCTTCTAGTATTTGGTGTCATTTGGGCTAGTGAGAAGTTAGAACTGGTATAATAAATTCAGTCTGAAACTAAAACAGTGAGTTTGTGCAGACATTTGCACAGGTATATAAACATCTTACAAATTTACAATTAACAACCAATGGATGTAAAGTTGGAAGATTATATATGTATGTGAATATATCATATATAGATACATATATATATATATATATATATATATATATATATATATATATATATATATATATATATATATATATCTGTATATCTATATGTATATCTATATCTATATAAATATATATATATATAGATATATGATTTCCATTACACTGGTTGAGTGTGGCTAAGGTCGACCAGTATATTGTCGACCCAGTTTTGTTCGACACTGCATGTGGTTGACAACTATGTGATGAAGGATCATTCCCTAGGACGGGGAATATGCCCTTTCCATGGAGATTGTCACAGTATATACAATTAGCAGGGGGTGAGAGGGTGCAGATGAACTTGGCCGTCCCATGCAAAAAAGACTGCATAACAATGTTTATAGGAGTAATCTCAATGCATGAGTAAAGTGTCAACAGAGTCTCACAATATGAGTGTCAGCATTTGCATTTCAGTGTTATTTGGTCGACATGAAACACGTCCTGTAATGTCCAATTCATTGAATGTTACAAGTTTTATATACATATATATATATATATATATATATATATATATATGTGTGTGTGTGTGTGTGTGTGTATGTATATATATATCAGCTGCCTGTCAGGTGCCAGGATCCGCCACATAACGCAAGCACTCAGGTCACTCCAAAGCAAGTACAAGTATGACTCCGTCATTGTCCATGCTGGTGTGAATGACCTGAGACGTACCTCCCTGGACTACATGAAAAGAGACATAGAGGAGCTCTCTGACCATGTAGCCCAGGCTGGTATGTCCCTGACCTTGAGTAGCATCTTGCCCTCACCAAGAATGATGCCACAGTATAAAGACAAAATGATCAGTTTCAACAATTGGCTAAAGTATTGGTGTCATTCAAAGGGGATCCAGTGTCTGTCAGCCTGGGATGACATGCTCGACAAGCCACGTTGCATCACTAGGGAAGGCTTGCACCTGTCACCCTTAGGCTTTCGTATACTGGCCAAGGCTCTTGCCACCCCCATAGTGCCTTTTTTAGGCAAGGCTCAAAGGACAAACCCACCTCCACAGACAACCCAAAGATAAAAAAACTAAAGGTAATGCTACTCAATGCCAGAAGTCTAAACCTCAAGATGCACATACTCAAGACTCTCCTCAGTATGGAGGAAATCGATGTCTGTGCAGTAACAGAAACCTGGTTCAAGACTCCTGAGAGCACCCCAGCACTACCAGGTTATAACTCATACCATGCGTTTTGGCCCCAAAACTCGGACCAAAGCACAAAAGGAGGGGGAGTATCTATATTCATCAAAGATACCTACAACTCCAGGTTAGTGGCACTGCACGAAGCATCAGAAACCATCCATGTGCAACTAACAGCGGGCAAAACTGCCTTTCAGTTTGTAGCCTGCTACAGAACACCCTCCCTATTACAGGAACCCCACTTGGCATTCCTGAGAACACTGGAGAATATGAAGGTCTCTCCAAACACTATGTTACTGAGTGACTTCAACTACGCAAACATTGACTGGGAAAACTACTCAAGCCCAAACACCCTCGCCCAACGGTTCCTTGAATTTATAAACTCTAACGCAATGGAACAACTGGTCACCACTCCCACAAGAGGGAACAACATATTGGACCTGGTCATCACCAACATGGGGACTCTATGTTCCACACCAGAGGTAAACCCCTCATTGGTAAGATCAGACCATAAACAAATTTCCCTGGACATCCATATCCCGTTCCCCACCCCCAGCCAAGGAAATCACTGTAAAGAATTTCTCCAAAGCCAACTTTGCACTTCTCAAGACTGAGGTGGAATCCTTCAAAGCCCCTGGGCCAGAGGATAATACAGCCCAATCCGCAGAATCCTTTACAAATGCATTCTATGAGTACCTGCAGGAATGCATGGATCGTGCTATCCCAAATAAAACCAAGACTCACTCCTCCAAAAACAGGAGACCAGTCTGGTGGACCTCGGCCATAAATAAGTTATACAACAGAAGGAGGAAGCTACTACATGACAGAGCAAAATCCCAAAAAGGGAAGGCATCTCTGATCAGTATTAGCAAGAAACTTCGATCCCTCATAAAATCATCAAAGGTCAGTTTAGAAAGAAAAATTGCCCTAGACACTAAAGATAATCACAAGGCCTTCTTTAGTTATGTCAGAAACATGGGCGGAAACTCCCATATATGCTCTGAATTGTTGCATAACGGTACAAAATATTCCGAACCTACAGACATAGCCAACATCCTGGCAGACAGATTCAGTGCAAACTTCTCCCCCCCTTCCCCCACAAAGGAGCAAACGCCTATCCCAACTTTTTGTAACCTCCCTGACATCACAGGTGAAAGCTGCCCTCTCCAAAGCAAAGAACACAGCATCTATGGGACCGGACGGTGTCCCAGGCTGTGTCTTACACGAGCTCCAAGAAGAACTGAACCCTCACATTAAGTCACTGTTCAAACTTAGCCTTACTACAGGATATGTACCCAAAAAATGGTGTACAGCTACAGTGGTCCCACTCCACAAAGGTGGTGCCACAACAAACCCCGGAAACTATCGCCCCATAAGCCTGACTAGTCTGGTCTGTAAAGCTATGGAGTGTATTATCATGGAACTCATAAACAAAGACATTGGGAACATCCAGACACTGGACCCTACCCAATTCGGCTTTGTTAAGGGCAGATCTTGCCTCTTAAACCTAGTTGATTTCTTTGAAACAGTTACCAAAGCCATAGATGAGGGCAAGGTAGTCCACACAGCCTACATGGACCTCACAAAAGCCTTCGATACAATACCCCACTCGGGCATCATAAATAAGCTTACCAGCTTAAATATCAACCACTATATCACAAGATGGGTTGCAAACTGGCTCAGAGATAGAACCCACATGGTCAGAATCGCAGGTGCCATGTCCGAATCCAAACCAGTTACAAGTGGCGTCCCACAGGGCTCAGTTCTAGGACCTCTCTTGTTTGGTATATACTTCTCTGAGGTTCAGGCTAACACGGGGGATTATGGCTGACAAAGTTCACAGATGACTGCATACTGGGGGCCATAATCGAATCTCCAGATGACACAAGCATCCTCCAAAAGGGTCTCACAGAGATGGATGCTTGGTGCCAGAGCCACGGCCTCAAGCTAAATGCTAAAAAGTGCATAGTCATCCCCTTTGGGAAAAACAAGGTGCCCACAAATTACCACATAGGTGGTAATCCATTAAGTACGGAAGAAGTAATTAGAGATTTGGGGACCAACGTAGATAGTAATCTCTCCTTTGATAATCACGTTGTCAAAGTGGTTAGAAAGACCTTCAATATAGCCCACCTTATCACGAAAGGGTTCCCATCTAGATCAAGAGAGGTCATTGTGCCCCTCTACTCGTCACTCATCAGGCCCATAATTGAATACAATGCCCCTTTTGGGATGAACCTTACCCGACACCTGCAGCAACTGAAGAGACCCCAAAAGTACCTCACCAAGAGGATCATGGGCTACAAACAGATGTCCTATGCAGCACGACTAAAGAAACTCCAGCTCTACTCAGTTGCTTACCGCCTACTCAGAGGTGATCTATGCTTGATGTACAAAGCCATGTCAAACCCAGAATTAATGGACATGCTCCACCTCAAAAAATCCAAGTCCCTTAGAGCTACACGCTCCAGGGACCTAAACCTCAGCACAAAAATAAATAGGACATGCTGGAGGGACAGATTCATTTCCTAAAGGCTCCCCTCACTCTGGAATAGAATCCCAATTCATGTTAGACATAGCCCCTCGCTGACCCTCTTCAAGCGAAATTTGGACGCGTGGATGGGAAATCGCAAATTCACCCCTGGGATCTCTCCTGTGTCCCTGCTAGACAGAGGCACATTAAACTAATCTTAAAAGGGTACCTTCTGTGACCTACTTTACAGAGGCACAGTAGGCTAATCTAATAGGGAGGCGGAAGTCAAATACACTCTGGCTAGGCTTATAAATGCCCTAGGGCAGATAGCCTAGTATCTACCTATGAACCTATGAACATATATATATATATATATATATATATATATATATATATGTGTGTGTGTGTGTATAGATATATATATATATACAGGGTTCTACCTGACATAATCGAAACCACACAACACCGACAACCACATCACCGACACCACATATTCGACAGTCCATAAACACGAAACCACACATAACCGACAACGAAATAACCGACGGTACACAAACACGAAACCCCATACAAAACAAAACACATCCCCATTCCACAAACCACACACACAACACAAGCACACCAAAATCCTTACAAGCCCACACTAAACCTTACCCTAACCCTAAGGTCCGTCACTATCGCACACTTACCTACCCGCTCCCTAACCCTAACTCACTTAACCCGCCTATCGCTCCCTAACCCTAACTCACTTAACCCGCCCCTATCGCTCCCTAACCCTAACTCACTTAACCCACCCCTATCGCTCCCTAACCCTAACTCACTTAACCCACCCCTATCGCTCCCTAACCCTAACTCACTTAACCCACCCCTATCCCCACAGACCGTCAATCTCCACACTTACCTGCCTCGCACCCTAACGTCCGTCACTACCGCATACTCACACAGCCTTTCCCCATGTCGGCATCCTCGGCGTTGGTGTTGTCATCCGTCGTGTCGGTCTTCTGCATTGTCGATGTTCTGCAACCCGCGATTCGCCGGTCTTCTTCGCCGATCTTCTGGAGCTCGATTCGATGTCGGTCTTCTCAGCTGTCGCGAAGTCAGGTAGAACTATATATATATATATATATATATATATATATGTATATATGTGTGTATATATATATATATATATATATATGTGTGTGTATATATATATATATATATATATATATATATATATATATATATATATATATATATATATATATATCACTTTTGCTTATTCCGGTTAAGGTTGAAAATTGTTTCATGCACCTAAAAATTTCTTTGCTTTTATATTTTCAGTTTTAGAGTGTCAGTGCTTTTAATTGTTTCATTTTGAATAATGCATAGACCCATAGTAACAATAACCTACTCAAAACAGAAAGTTTACCCAGGGGATCTCTTCAGTGGGTCTGCTGGACAGAGGCAGAGGGAACGAATCTAAGGGGGTGACGAAAGCCAACACATTCTGTCTAGGCTTATAAATGCCTTCGGGCAGATAGCCTAGTACCTACCTATGAACCTATGAACTTAAATATAGAAACATGCCAGAATTATAGCATATGCAAATAAATCATGATGTTGTCCAGACATACATGTTCTAAGGAAGGTAGCAATAGCTCTCATGAAAATCAAACGACATACTGTAATCTTCATTTTCTTTTCAAAATCAGTTGCAGCTTTAGTACAAACGGTTTAGCAAGGAATTAATTTAATTGTAAAACACGGACACTTCTGAAAGTGATCAATACACATTATAATATTATAGTGTGAATATGCTTGTGATGCAAGCAGCTGCTAATCAGGATTGTATAGAAACTGCAGTATCAAAAGAGATCAGACAAGTTACTTATGGGTCAAAAACCTTTGCATATAGTGTAAGAATGTTTGAAATTCCATGAATATCCAGGGGGTTCAGAAAGAACCCCATCTTACGCAGTAATAGTTTATGCCAAAATGGACTCTTTCTACAATTGTGCAAAATGTGATTCAGAGACATGTTAGTTACAATGAGAAATATCTCATTACTGTCTAATTTGCATGTCTCTGAACTGCATATAATTACTGCAAGTGCAAATAAGCACTTTACTGTGATAGTCAGTCACCACTGCTGGCCCACATTGGCATATGCAACCCCCATTCAGTCACAGACATACACACACATAAATAAATAAATAAATAACTCCCAAACTCTAAAGGTGGTCTGTCACAAAAAAAGTCAATATTGGCAGAAAAAAGACAGAAAATCCACCCAAGGATGGCCAATCAACGAAATCTACAAGTGTTCCAATTAAAATGTAGTCCTTTAATATGAATAAAACTTCGACTTGAAAATAAAATGAAAAATAAAAAAGCTCAAAACTGTCCCTTGAAGATATCCGATAAGCGCTTTCGACTGTTGTCTTCCTCAGATTGTATAAGACACTAGGGACTTCCATTTCCTTTTATATATGAAATTCTATACTGTTTAACCAATCACCATTGATGAATACTTGGCAGCATCCAATCCTATCTTGTTATCTCAAGATTAATGTGCATATAATCAACTCTATGCTTCTGTTTCCCACCTTTATTGAGTATGTATGTATGTATACACACACACACACACACACACACACACACACACACACACACACACACACACACACACACACTTGCATACCTTATACATGCCCATGAGTTGACAGAATGTCCCTGATGTACCTTCTGTTTTTTCCCTACCTTTGTAACTCCCACATCCTTACAGTCAGTCAGTTGTTGTTGTTGTTGTTGTTTCTTTCAGCTTTTTCCTGGTTAGGGGTCGCCACAGCGGAACTCCGGTCCCCTAATGATTGGCAGTAGATTTTTACATGCTGAGTTGCCAGCTCTGACGCACAACCTTCAACGAAGGTACGCCCATTCACGCATGTCTCCACGCAGAAGACGCTTTAGCTGAGAATTGAACAGGATAACGTCTTACTGTGAGGCAACAACACTACCGCAGCACCACCACCAGTATTCTTCCTATTGTTTCTAAAGTGCATCATGATGCTAGTCTTGTTGCTTTATTGACCTTCTAGGTGAGTCCAAGTAATAGCTTAATGACTGCACCTGATTTTACAGAACTCTCCTGATGTTGCTTCATATAACTGCTTTGTCCATTTAACTCAAAGACCTTTACAGTCAGTAAATAATGCTAAATATTAGAGTTTCATATTTGTTATATAATGTAGTATATACTTGAACAAAAGCTCTCCTCAGTTAGCATAGAGGGTTAAGGCTCTGGCTTGTCAAGGGGTGTTCTGCATCAAAGGTACATGGTTTGAAACTTTCTCTCTTCTCTTTTAATTCAACTTTTTTCCAAGACTTGAGATAATATGTAAAAGAACCCTTTCTAGTGGTAACACAGAGTGCTAAATCTCTGATAAAGGACTGTTTGTGAATGCATAAGGTAGAGGGATTTGTGTCTTGCGGGCAAAATAAAAACAACATCCCTGGTGTTCCCACGTCTTTTGTGCACAAAATACATTGTATTATCTTTTTTTAAGCACCTCACAGCAAGAGGTTCTCCGGTTCAATCCTCAGATGACTTGCCATCTGCGTGGAGTCTGCATGTCCTCCCTGTGGTCATGTGGGTTTCCTCTGGATGCTCCGGTTTCCTCCGACATCTCAAAGACACACTGTAGGTGGATTGGACACTCTAAATTGGGCCTAGGTGTGAGTGTGTGCATGTGTGTGCCTTCTGTGGAAGGTTGGGCACAGGGCTGGCAACTCAACACTGTAAAACTCCACTGCCAATCATGAGCGGACAGGTGACCACTGTGGCGACCCCTAACCAGGAAAAGCAGAAAGAAGAAGAAGATGACATGATATAAAGAGAATCACTGGTGTCCCAGTACTGCAGGATTTACACGTTAGTCTAGGGGAGTGTGGAGGGATGACAACACCCCCCACCCCACCACACACACACACACACACACACACACACACACACACACACACACACACAACATATACACACACACACACACACACACATTCAAGAGTGTGTGTGTGTGTGTGTGTGTGTGTGTGTGTGTGTGTAGATATAGTACATATAGCTATAGATAGATGGATATACACACCCACAATCTCACCCCCCTCTCCTGATTACACTCACAGACACAAGTCCATTCTCATAGACAGACATGTGCACACACACACACACACACACACACACACACACACACACACACACACTTACACACACTCAAACACACACATGTACCTGAAGTCACTCTTCCCTTTGCATACACTCACACATGCAGCCACACACACATCACTACTTTGCCACTGAAATCCCCACACTTAACTCAGCTGTGATCATGAGCTTTGGACCATGCTCATTACTTCAGCCAGATGAGGTAATTTACACAGCCGAGTGATTCAAATGTCTTTCCTTCGACATTTGTGGGTGTTGATCACATGGCTTATTAGCATAGGCCACCTCTTCAAAAATGCCTACTCAGCATGTGTAGTAGGCTGCAGAGATAGCCAACCATGATGCTGCCCCACTTTGTGGTATAGCACTGAGGTAAAGCTGTCTCTGAATAGGAAATGGTTAACTTAAGTAGTAATATGGACTATCCCTTCTCAGTAATCTTTCTCTCTAAGTTTACTCTATGTCTATTTAAAAGAAGCTCACGTCAAAACATGCAATAGATACTTGCAGGTCATTAGAAGTACTTTGTCTTCATAAGTACAACCTAAAAGTGAAATGCAGAATAGGCAATTAGTAAATATTATTGCATAGACAATATTTATCATAGAAGCATATAGAGCTGTTAGAAGAAAAAATTGAAATCTGTTTGAATAATATTGCATTTACCAATGACAGAAGAAAAAGCAAAATAATTCTAGCAATCTACTGACACTAACTTAAAAATGCATTTACTGAAATAAATAAGAGAGACCACAACCTGAGCAAAAATCTTCAGTGAGGAAAACTTCTTTCTAGTTTTTCTTTCTCAAATGTAGTAAGATATGGCTAAGGCTTAATGTTCAAAGAAAAAAAGAAAAAAAGTACAGTTGTGTAAATAAACTTACCATAACAATAGATGTAAATGATCACTGCTGCAGTTGCCTTAGTTATATGGGTTATATCCTGCCAAGGATATGACAAATGACTAGCTTCCAAAGCTTCAGGGCAGCTTCCATGTGCCCAAACTCTCAGGCAGCTAGAGTAGAGCTGACTGAAAGAAAAGTTTGGGCTTCAAGCCCTTTAGAACTTCCCTACAATCTCTGAGAGGGAGTCTCATGCTTGAAAAGGCAAAGTTAGAAAGAACAAAAAATAAACAACAACACTCTGGCATAAAGAACATACCAAAAAACAAGTGAGATGGAGGGTAGGAGCAGCTACTGCAGCAGCAATCATTCAAACGTCTACTGTTATGATAAATTTACTTACAAAACTGTACTATGTTCATCATATTAATGACTGCTGCAGTAATCTTAGCTATGTGGGTAGATTACCCTAGCTTATTATATTTGGGAAGTAGAAGGTGAACAGTCTATGATCCCCTGGACAATGCTCCTTGCAAAGCATGATCTAGACCTAGAGACAGAATCAAGCTTATAGTGCTTTGTAAAAGTATTTTCAGAGGGCCAAATTGCTGCTTTTAGTATACTTCTAGAATCCAACCCTATCCAGAGAGCCATAGACGAAGCCAAGGCCCTGGTAGACTGGGCCTTGACCCAGTCTGGAATATTTTTTTTTTTGGGGGGGAGTATAACAAGAGGTAATAGCCTTAGAAAACAATCTGGAAATAGTCTGTTTTGATACAGGTTGTCCCTTCTTACTTTCATAAGAAATGAACACTTGATCCCAAGATATGAAAAATGTAGTTTTGTCAAGATAGTACCTTGACTGTCTGTGGGCATCCAAGGTATGGATTATTCTTTCTTCCTCATTTTTGGGTTCAGGAAATAAAATGAGAAGATGGACAGTTTAGTTTAAATTAATCTTGAATACCACTTTAGACAGGAGGATTAGTTCTGAAAGAAATTCTGTCCCTGTGGAAAAAGAGATATGGTTGATTCACGAGAACTTGCAACTCAATTTTCTTCTAGCAGAGGTCAGAGCAATCAGTAAAACAGCTTTCCATTCTAAGAACCTCAACTCAGACAGGTTATTTGGTTCAAATGGAGCAATTGTTAGCTATTCTAACCCAAAATTAAGCTCCCAAGGGGCGGAGAGCACCAGTTTTCTTCCAGAACCCATGCAAAATCCCTTTAAAAACATTTTAACATTAGACTGCATTGAAAGCGGAGGATCCATGAGCAGATATGCTGAAATGGCTGATGAATGAAACTTGACAGAGGCAAGAGAAAGGTCATAGAACAGTAACTCAAATAAATGTTTTAAAAACAGAGAATAACTAGCCCCAAATTGGTGCTGATTATGTAGTTGGCACCAACTTGAAAATATTTTCCATTTGCAAATATATGATTTAATGCTAGCAGGTTTTCTTGCCTCCATTAGTACCTGCTGCACATCCTAAGTAAAGAGGTGTCTAAATGGAATTAAGAACCTAACATCCAGAAATCAATTGAATTTTATTGGTATCAGGGTGTACCAAACACCCTTATTCTTGTGTGAAGAGATCCATTCTTTGAGAAAGACTGTGGTAGTTACCCATAGCCGATGTCAAAAGAAGGGAGAACCACTGTTGCTTTGGCCAGAAGGAAGTCACCACAAAAATTCTGTGGGATTCCTTCTTCAGAAGTATCCTGGATATCAGTGAAAAGGTACAAAAGTATAAAGGAACATTCCTGTCAAAGAAAAAGAAAAAAGGTGTCTGTCTTCCAGGTCTTCTTGCAGGGAGTTTTGGAACATAATTTTATCAGCTGATTGTTCAGAGAGCAGGCAAAAAAGTCTACTTGAGGAACTCCTCATTGATCGATCAAATCTATCTAGTTTCCATTCTTGAGGGTTTGCCTTTGTCCTGCTCAGCTTGCGTGACGCACAGTTTTCCTCTGACAGAATTTATGATGCCTGCAGAATGAAAATGTGCTCCAAAGCTATATCCCAGGCTAGCAGGCTCGTTGGCACCGGGTAATACCTGGTTCTGGGTCTATATTATAACATTGAAGTTCAAAAACTTTGAATGTTATAATATCGAACCCAGTAGAGCGAACACTTGAAATAGCGAAGCTGCAGAACACCGAATACTTTCCTAGGGAAAGTATTCAGTGGGCCGTTTCTGCAGCTTCGCTATTTCCTGAACTGTGGAGCGAAGGTTACGGACCGGGTTAAGGTAAGTGTGCGAATGAATGTGAGTGTGCGATTGGACGTGAGTTAGGTGAGTTAGGGTTAGGGCGCGGGTCAGGTGAATGTGCGATTGTGTGGAAGTGAGGGTTAGGGTGGGGTAGGTGAGTTAGGGTTAGGGAGCGGGTAAGGTGAATGTGTGATAGTTAGGGACCTTAGGGTTAGGATTGGGTTAAGGTAAGTAGGTAACTAGTGGTGTATGTCTGGTTTAGTGTAGGGTTTCATGAAGTGTATCTGTGTGTGGATTATTTATTTTGATGTGCTTGAGTTGTGTGTATGTTTGTCGGAACAGCAAATTTTTTCCCTGGGAAAAAATTTGCTATTCTGACTGTTCAGTTTTCTGGTGTTTTGATTGAATGGGTTCGATATTATAACATTTGAAGATTTTAGACTTCGATGTTATAATATAGACCCCCTGGTTCCTCCATGCTTGTTTATGTACCACATCACTGTGGTATTGTCTGTAATAATTTGAAGAGGTCCTGGGGACCAAAAGTGATAGAAAGATTTGAGTGCCTTGATAAGAGCAAGCATCTCTTTTCTATGTATGTGCGTGTGTCTATCTTTGTTGTCCCAGATCCTTTGTACTTTTATTACACTTGACACTGATCCTTCAGCAAAATCCGAAACATCTGTGGTGACTGACTGCTCTGGAGCAGGAGGGGAGAAAAGAAGACCTGTATTTAGGAATAGTTGATGTGTAAATTGAGTGATTTCTCTTATGGAATTTGAAAAGATAATGGTTGTTGGTCCTGGGATCAAAGAAACTTCAGATACCATTGTATCTTCCTCATGCGGAGTCTTGCCTGGGCTATCATGAAAATCATAGATGCCATGAGAGCAACAGTCTTGAGGTATTCCCTTGTGGATAATAAATGCCTGAAATAAAATATGTTTGCCCAGTAGTAGACAAATGCTTAGTTTTCTGCCCTTTTTGACAAGGAAATTGAAGTGAAAGGTTTATTGCTGTCAGCAGCATCTTCTCCAGGAATGGGCACACCACTCTGAATAAACAGTTGTATCTTCCCTGCCCTTCCTCCCAAGATCAACAAGAGTGGTTCTGTCTTGCCCAGTGAGGGACCCCAACAAGCTTCAGAGGACATGGCTAGCCCTCACTCCATAGTAGCTGTAGGTGCTACACCAGAGTGATATTGGCAAAATGGTGAATGGTCTGAGTAACTACCTTTGGTCACAACAGAGGCATGCTAGCCAGCTGTGGTGTTGAAGACTGTTTACTTAACAAAGTACAATTAAAGGAGTACAGTAGAGAGCTGATTATCCAAACTAATTGGGACCTAGGGTAGTTCAGATAATCAAACTGTTTGGATAATGAAATATACATTGAACCATAAAAAAGAAATCTAAAATATTTTTTCCTGTACGCAGCGAATACACTTTTCAACCATTCATGATTCCAGTGGACAATAAAGAATATTTTTCTAACACACAAGTGGCCTACAAGCTGAAACAACATTTACATATTCAGACTTTATGATTTTTCCTACCCAAAAACTTTGGAATGCTGTGTTTGGATAACTGACGTTTCGGATAATCAATGTTCAGATAATCAACTCTCTACTGTAAAACCTAACAAGGCAACAGGCCCAGATGGCTATTCAGTTTTATAAATATTTTCTTGACTTACTGCCAAAAATTCCATGCTTAATGTCTGATAATATACTAACCAGAAGTTTTGCAGAACCATATTTAAACCAGTTTCTAACAATCCTTCTACCTAAATCGAATTAAGACACCACAAACAGTTCAAATCATCCATTGCCATGTTAAACTTAGAAATAAATATCCTAACTTCTATTTTACCAAATAGGATAAAAAATTTTCTTCCATCAGTTATTTCATCTTTTTAGGCTATTTTATTTTAAAATAGACAAACGTGAGACCAATGTTTAACATTGTGTACCCTGAAATATTTTTGCAATAACAGCACTTGAAACCGATATGCTTTACCAATAGATGCATCTAAAGTTTTTGACAGGGTAAATGTATATTTTTTTCATAGTCATGGAAAAATTTGTGTTCCCAAATTTTTTTTGAAAATTTTATATTATGATCCAACAATCCAGTTAGTTATCAATAAACATATTTCAAAGCCAATATCTTTAAAGAATGAGATAAGAAAAGGTGGTTGACTTTCACCTTATATTTTCAATTTATGTATTGAACCTCTGTTTCTCAAATTAGCTCATAAGTTGTATTATTTTATTTTAACGTATGTAGGACTCTAAATCCATTTTGTCAAGTTTGTGGATGTCAATATATACTTCAGTTACCCAAATACTGATTTATGTAAAATAATCAATACTATTCTTTTTTCATAATATGCTAGATATGAAATGAATTTAGATAAGTCCTTTTTATTTAATCTTCCCTCTAATTATAGCTTTATTGCACACACTAGTTTAGGTGGTTTACAAATCACACATTCTTGTATATATTTAGGGCTGATATTCTCTAATATGTCAAACATGAGTAATCAACATAATATAATTAAATGTAGGAGTCTTATTTAAAATGAAATTCAAAGATGGATAAATATCAAAAGCCTATTAATTACCTATAAATAGTAAATTTAGACCTGCATATATTTGATACTCTGTTTGGACTACTTAGAAAGCCTCTACCAATAAAGGCATCTATAAATTACAATTTGAAATCACTCCACTAAAAAAATATATTTACTCAGTGTATGATACCAAATAATGCCTATCTTATATCCATCAAACAAGCTACTTATGACCCCAAATAAATATCAGGAACATGGAGATGAAATGCAGATATTTTACACAAGTTTTGTTATGTATCTTCATTCAAAGGGTATGAGAGACAAAGTTGAATACATTATCTTTAATATCAGTACTATAGACTGGCGATATTGCATTGGCCATTCTCTAAAACACAGAAAGAAAGCATGTTTATTTTAATAACAAGTTTTTCTTTGTAAAAGCTTTATGGATCACATCACTGGATAAATATTAAATCTATAAATTTGATTTTTTTAGTTATGACCTACAAATACATAAAAGCCTTAAAATATTATCTAAACACAAAAGTAATATAAATTTATAACAAACTAGCCTACATTATTCAGAATTGTCACAGTGACAGCTATAGTTTCTTTTTCATTATTTCATAAAAAAAAATTTAAATCTTTTACAAGTACTAGGATTATCAAATACAATTATTCATCATCCATACTTTGTGGCGGTAGATGTTCTACTTATCACTATTAATTTTCTATTTACAAGTTCTTAACAGTGGACCTTCTTACACACACACACACATATATATATATATGTATATATATATATATATATATATATATATATATATATATATATATATATATATATATATATATATATATATATATATATATATATACACACACATATATATATTACATTAAGAGCTATAATACTTACCTTACAGCTTTAGGACACCTTGTAAACTGCAATAGCCCTGCTACGTTTCGCTCCCCTCCCTGCCCCCAATTACCTCCCGCCCCCAGTACCTCTAAATTTAAAGTACTATAGCCACTCCCCCACTTTCTAGATCCTATCTGCTTTCATCTGGATAATTCCTCCCACCCCTTTCTTCTACCTACATTTTAATAGCACCTATTACCTTTCATTTGGCATTTTCCATCCCCGTTCCAGTACCTTTACCTCACCACTCTATCTGCTGGTGTTGCATCACCAGGTAAAACAGTTCCTTTAACTCACTAGCTGAATCACAAATAATGATATCCTCCTCTTTACTACCCCTCTTGTTTGCATCATACCTCCTTACCTTGTATGAAAACCTGTTTCTCATTGGATTTCAGGTCCTGAAAGGCCATACTATCACCCCAGCTGTAAACCCTCCCACTTTCAACCATACTTACAGTACCAGGTCCTATCCAACATCTTGTTCAGTCTATCAACATCTCAACCCCAGGCACATTAGCTCTAGATCCAAACACTACCACAAACTAATAAACAAATTCCTGAAGTTCATCACCAAGTATAGACTTAACCTTATACTTGATGGTGATATTCACCCCAACCCTGGCCCACCCACTTCAGATACACATACCCCCCTCTACTTGCAATCTAAGCTACAAACCTGCAATTAATAGGCCAACTAACTCTCTCCTAGCCTGTCATCTCAATATTAGAAGCATTAATAACAAGGTACATAAACTGCATGCACTTCTGGATGTCCATTCCTCTGAGATTCTCTGCTTATCTGAAACCTGGTTAAAACCTAACACTACAGATAATGAAGTGTTACCACCTGGGTACAACATACACAGGCTGGATCGTGCTTCCAGGAAGGGGGGGGTGGGGTAGCTGTACTCTATAAATCTGAGTTGAATGTCACCATAGATGTAATACAACCACCTCAGATTAATAACTCAGAGATTCTTGCCAACAAATTGCAACTTAATAAAAATAAATGCATTAATATCATCTGTATGTACATTCCCCCAGGTAACAATATATCTACACTTGAAGATATCCTGCGCTGACTATCATGTCATTACCCCCAAGAAACCCTACTACCTGGAGACTTTAACATAGACTGGGGCACCTATTCCTCAGAATCCCCAACCACCCATATTAACCTGCATGCATTTACACAAATCATATCCACCCATACGAGAATAGGTAAACACAACCAAAAAGAAAGCATACTTGACTGGGTACTCATAAACAGTCACCCCCAACTGTACACCTCTGTTACCCTCCCTGATGGCCTAAGCGATCACCTTCTCACATATGTAATTAAGCAGAAAGCCATTAATTCCCAACAACCCTTACTCAGAAAGGTTAGAAACAATAAAAGCTTAGACCCTGCCAAATTCCAACAAGAGCTAAACTCATGTAATTGATCTATTCTAAAACACCTCCTCTTAGAGGAAGCAGTAGCATACTTTAACAACAAATTCCTTGAGATCCTTGATTTGCATGCAGCTGTTCGTTCAAAGAGAACAAAGGCAAAAACTGCGCCATGGCCTTCTAAAGAGTCTAAACTCAAAATTACCCTTAGAAAGCATGGGCTTTATGGCGTTCTTTTAAAGACCCCCAAGATCACATTAAATACAGGCAATCCAGGAACGAAACTAAAAAATCCATTTTACAAGACAAAAAACAATGCTGCTGCAATTTACAGACAGTAAATCAAAATAACCCTCAGAAGTTTTGGGCAGGTTTAAATAATCTACTAGATCCTGGACAAACTTCAACCCCAATCCCTGCTGCTACTATTGATAAAACCCCTGAAGATGTTTCTGACAGTTGTAACCGATTCTTTACTGAGACAATTCAAGCCCTAGCTAGCCAACTACCTCCTAGCTCCCCTGGTTCTGAAAGTACCACTCCTAGAAACCTACTCGCGTTCAGCTTCCAACCAGTCACCACTTCACTTATCCGTACCTTGATCAAAAAAAATAAAACCAACTACACTTTCTGCTGATCAACTCCCTGCTGAGTAACTACAAAAATCAGCTGATGCTATTGCTTACCCCGTCTCAGTACTAATCAATCGAACCATAGTAGAAGCTAAACTTCCCATCATCTGGAAAATATCCTATGTAATCTCACTTCACAAAGGAGGCATCTCTACTGAATTCTCCAATTATAGGCCAATAGCTATACTCTCTTCACTTGCAAAGATTATGGAAAAATGTATTCATAGACAACTCATGCACCACCTAATCCAGAATGACCTTATGGCAGACATTCAACATGGCTTCCGTCCTCATCATAGCACTACTTCAGCCCTCCTAGCCTTTACCAACACCATAAACCATAATCGCAACAATAATTATATATCCTCAGCCCTCTTCTTGGATCTTTCCAAGGCATTCGATATGGTTGATCACCAACTTTTAATCCACACCCTGCAAACATTCTGGCTAGATACTAGAGCCCTTCAATGGTTTCAATCCTACCTGAATGGTCGACAGCAGGCTGTCCTCTGGCAGAACAAACTCTCTAATCTTCTACCTAACACCCTTGGAGTACCACAAGGATCTATACTAGGGCCCTTGCTGTTCTCCATCTTCATTAACGACCTTTATACTGTCATCCCAAAAGTCAGCTGTATCCAATATGCTGATGACTCGAGTTATGGTCAGCTACCCAGACCACCTTTAATACAATAGAAAACTGGCTTTCTGAACATCGCCTGATCCTAAATCCCAAAACTAAAATGCTGTTATTTTCACCAACATGTAGGGTACCGCTTTCACCTTTACAATAAATTCAAATGATGGCACAATAATCTCCTCTACAAAACTATTAGGTGTCATCCTAGATAATAATCTAAAATTCGACCTACATGTTAACCAAACTATCAAAATCATCAATAAAAAACTACGGTCACTTTACAGAATAAAAGCTTTCCTAACCCCTCCAGCTAAAATTGTCATAGCTCACTCTCACCTTCTTTCAACCCTTCTGTATGCATCCCCTCTACTCTCAAATTTAAACAAGACTGTCCTTAACAAATTGCCAGGTTTGCCATTGGGCTGCCTTTTAGGACACATCATTGCATCAATCTAAATCAGCTTGGGTAGCTTGAACTACCCAGCCTAATCCAGTATAACCAACTGATTATGGCCTATAAAATCCTCTATAATCCGGACAATACTCCTGAACTTAAAAATATTATCACCCCCTATAACATTCCTAGACCACTTTGATCCTCTAACAAACTGCTAATTTAGACTAGCAAAATTAATAACACAGCTGGTGACTCTCTCTTTGCAAACTCTGTAAATAGACCCTGGAACTCTCTTCCAGCTGATATTACCTTACTTTCTACCTTAGGTCAATTTAAAACTAGGCTTAAACAACATTTGGCACTTAACTGGCTATGCCAATGTATCAAGCCTGGCTAACTCTCTCTAGAATGTGTAAAAGTCTGTTAACCAGTTTACTGTGTAATTTAATTTAATCCTGACTTACACTCTGGATTACCTCTAACCTGTGGAACTTGTTTAACTTGCTTACTTATGTAATCACTGTAAATAGTCTGTTTGTAATATGTAATGCTGGTATTATATAATGCTGTATCTGCTTACCCTTGGAGCTTTTCTCCCCGGCCTCCGCTGAAAATGGACATGCATCCAGTCGGACTATCCCAGTCAACAAATGTAAAATAAATAAATAAATATATATATATATATATATATATATATATATATATATAGACATATATATATATATATATATATATATATATATATATATATAATATATATATATATATATATATATATATATATATAGACATATATATATATATATATATATATATATATATATATATATAAAAGGCCTGCTGACAGAAGCGAACAAAGTGAACCAACTCACTATGCAGATAAGAATCTTTAATAGTCACATAGATTAAGAGCTTTCATCTGCAAACCACAGACTTCATCAGAATCGGGTCTATATTATAAGATCGACGGTTGAAAATATTGAACACCATATAGTCGACACCATATGGTCGATGTCTTCAAACATCAAACTTATAAAAACAACAAAAAAAGTACCCTAACAGGTTTAAGCAGGGGGGCAAGGCCCCCTGCACCCCCCACACCACCCGCTACTTAAATATACCAACTCAGAGACTGCACTACATTGCAGTAAATGGAAAAATACCCTTACGGAGATTTCCATTTACGCATTTGATGTTGTGCGCATTTGCTATTCTCGTGTCGACATTATCAGCTTTGATATTGTCAGCTTTCAAGAATATAATATAGACCCATCAGAATCTGTTAAAAATACCATTAGATGTGCTTATATAGTCACTTACAACCAATAAAATCATTCTAACAATTATATTTTAAATTTTAAATAATCTATCATTTAAAGAAATAGGAATAAAACTCATTACAATATATTTCACTACATACAACTCACAATAACCTTACTAAAATATATAAAAGAAACATATATTTACTATTAATGATAAAATTATTCACAAGAACATAAAATAAACCAAACTACTTGCCAATATCTGCACAAGAAACATGAAAAACTCATGGAAACAGGATATCCTCTTTCCTGAAACATATTACCTATAAATTCAATCTCTTTCTTCATATCCTCGCACTCAGGTCATTTGTGCTGCCCTAAAACATTGACCTTTTAAAATGCTCTTCTTTTGTTTCCATGGGTGACAGCTGGAATATTCCAAATAGGAGTTGCTAAATGAACTTTAAGTACGTACTGGACTTATTTATATAGTTCACAAATTGCTCGACACCCTCGTTAGTACCTTCCCATAGGACAAAAATGTCATCCAAAAAATGGGCATAGCATCTCATATTAGGCATGAATCTACTCCTACTATATACTTATACTATACCATAGCCACACCTTTTGTTTGCTTGTATAGTTCACCTTTGAAAAAAATAAAATTGTTGTCTAATAATGTTCTGCATAGGTGTCTAAATAAGCTATATTATTTTTTTCGAAGGTGAACTACACAACCAAAGAAAAGGTGTGGCAATGGGGCAGAGTGTGCCCCCATATTTGCAAACCTTGTATTATTGGACTGAGAAGATATTACCACTTTTAGTAGTAGATTCATGCCTAATGTTAGATGCTATGTCCATTATTCGGATGACATTTTTGTCCTGTGGGAAGGTACTAATGAGAGCATCGAGCAATTTGTGAACTATATAAATAAGTCCAGCATGTACTTAAAGTTCACCCACACCCACAGTGAAGAGGGTATGGCTTATTTAGACACCTATGTAGAACATTCTGGAACTGGATTTAAATCTAAAATTTATAGGAAAAATACATTTAGCAACTCCTATTTGGAGTATTCCAGCTGCCACCCATGGAAACAAAAGAAGAGCATTTTAAAAGGGTCAATGTTTTAGGGAAGCACGAATGACCTCAGAGTACAAGGATATGAAGAAAGAGATTGAATTTATAGGTAATATGTTTTGAGAAAGAGGATATCCTGTTTACATGATTCAGGTGGTGTCTCAATATGTTATTAGTGAATGGGGTATTAGATACAACCCCCTACTGGGTGACAGTATGGTTTATACACATGAAGGCACAAATAATGACAGTTATGGGAGAGCCTTCATATTGGAATACAATCAGTCTGCTGAAGCTATAAAGAGCATTGTTCAACAAAACTGGGTTTTGTTAACAGGAGACATGGAAGTGTACAATATTTTCGGAGAGAAGCCCATTTTTGTGTATAAAATAGGACAAAAGTTAAAGCACAGATATGAATACAAAGGAAATACTATAGGTAATAGAAAGGACTTGCAAGGAACCAAAAAATGTGGCAGCTGCAACCCATGCTTTGCAATAAATGAGGATACAACACTGGTATTAGACAACATCCATAGCACTAGGATGTATTTTAGGAGAGGTAATTGTAACACTATGGGGGTGATATATTTGGCAAAATGTTGCAGCTGTTCCGCATTCTATGTAGGGCAAACCAACAGAGCCCTTAAGAACAGAATTTATGAGCATTATTATTGTATTAGGAAACAGGACAAAAATAATGCACTGTATAGGCATTTAGAATCTAGTAATGGATGTTCCAATTTTAAGTTTGCCATTCTGGAATATGTTTACATGAATCCCAGAGGAGGGGACATTACATGTATTTTAAAAGAAAGAGAAGACAGAAGGCAGTTATTGTTAAATGCAGCCAGCTATCCAGGTATTAATGATAGTGTCACCCTTACCCCAGTCTTAGGAATGAGACGATAAAAGTTAAAAAAGTTACATCTTTCCAGTACTATTCCTGTAGCTTAGAGGAAAGAGCATCAGACTTTAAATTTGAGCAACCAGGGTTTTATCCTGGGTTGTCTCTTTTATGGAAAGCTGCCATTTTACATTTTTTTCATGTTTCTTGTGCAGATATTGGCAATTAGTTTGGTTTATATTATGTTCTTGTCAAGAATTTTATCATTTATAGTAAATATATAGTTTCATAGGTTCATAGGTTCATACTAGGCTATCTGCCCTAGGGCATTTATAAGCCTAGCCAGAGTGTATTTGGCTTTCGCCACCCATTTTAAATTAATTTTGCTATGCCCTTTTTCGAGGTTAGTATACTGTGCCTCTGTCTAACAGTGACACAGAAGTGATACCTGGGGTAAACCTATGATCTCCCATCCACTCATCAAGATTCCTCTTGAAGAGAGTCAATGAGGGACTCTGCCTAACCTGGACTGGGATTTTATTCCAGAGTGAAGGGAGCCTCTGGGTTATGAATCTGTCCCTCCAGCATGTCCTATTTATTTCAGTGCTGAGGTTCAAGTCTCTCGAGCGTGTAGCTCGATGGGATTTGGATTTTCTGAGGTGCAGCATGTCCATTAATTCCAGGTTGGACATGGCTTTATACGTCAGGCACAGATCGCCTCTGAGCAGGCGGTATGCCACTGAGTAGAACTGGAGTTTCTTTAACCAGGCAGCATATGGCATCTGTTTGAGCCCTTTGATCCTCTTGGTGAGGTACTTTTGGGGTCTTTCCAGTTGCTGCAGATTTCTGGTAAGGTACATCCCAAAAGGGGCATTGTATTCAATTATGGGCCTGATGAGGGATGAGTAAAGAGGCACGATGACCTCCCCTGATCTAGATGTGAATCCCTTCATGATTAGGTGGGCTATATAAAATGTTTTTCTAACCACTTTGGCCACGTGGTTGTCAAATGAGAGATTGCTATCAACTTGGGTCCCCAGGTCCCTAATTACTTCTTCCATACTTAATGGATTACCACCTATGTGGTAATTTGTGGGCACTTTGTTTTTGCCAAAGGGAATGACTATACACTTTTTGGCATTTAGCTTGAGGCCATGGCTCTGGCACCAGCTGTCTGTTTCTATGAGGCCCTTTTGGAAGATGCTTGTGTCGGCTGGAGAGTCGATTATGGCGCCCAGTTTGCAGTCATCTGCGAACTTGGTCAGCCACAGTCCTTCCATGTTGGCCTGTACCTCTGAGAAATATATACTGAACAAGAGAGGTCCCAGGACTGAGCCTTGTGGGACGCCACTTGTAACTGGTTTGGAGTCTGACATGGCTCCAGCAATTCTAACCATGTGGGTTCTGTCTTTGAGCCAGTTTGCAACCCATCTAGTGACATAGGGGTTTATATTTAAGCTGATGAGCTTATCTATAATGCCCGAGTGGGGTATTGTATCGAAGGCTTTTGCGAGGTCCAGGTAGGCTGTGTGGACCACCTTCCCCTCGTCAATGGCCTTGGTGACTGTTTCAAAGAAATTGACTAGGTTTAAGAGGCAGGGTCTGCCCTTAACAAAGCTGAACTGGGTAGGATCCAGTTTCTGTAGGTCCCCAATATCTTTATTTATGAGGTCCATGATGATTCTTTCCATAGCTTTGCAGACCAAGCTAGTCAGGCTTATGGGGAGATAGTTTCCAGGATCCGTTGAGGCACCACCTTTGTGGAGAGGGACCACTGTTGCTGTACGCCACTCTTTGGGTACATACCCTGTTGTAAGGCTGAGATTGAACAGTAGTTTTATGTTTGGGTTTAGCTCTTCTTGGAGTTCATGTAGGACGCAGCCCCGGACACCGTCTGGTCCCATTGATGCTGTGTTTTTTGCTTTGGAGAGGGCAACTCTTACCTGAGCATCTGAGATGTCAGGGGGGCAGCACTCTGCTGGGATAGATATTTGCCCTTTTGGTGGCGGGGGGGAGTCTGCACTGAACCTGTCAGCTAGGATGTTGGCAATGTCTGTGGGTGCGGTGTATTTTTTGTCATTGTGGACTAATTCTGAGCATATCTGGGAATTCCCACCCAGGTTCCTAACATAACTAAAGAAAGCTTTGTGATTATACGTAGTGTCCTGTGCAATTTTTCTCTCGAAGCTGGCCTTAGACAATTTTATGAGTGCCCGTGGTTTTTGCTAACACTGATCAGAGATGCCTTCCCTTTTTGGGATTTTGCTCTTTCATGTAGTAGCTTCCTCCTTCTATTGTATAGTTTGTTTATGGCTGGGGTCCACCAGACAGGACTTCTGCCTTTGGAGGATTGGGTCTTGGTTTTATTTGGGATTGCATGATCCATGCATTCCTGAAGATGTTCATAGAATGCGTTTATAAAGGATTCTGCGGTCTGGGCCGTATTTTCCACAGGCCCGGGGGCTTTGAAGGATTCCACCTCAGTTTTGAGGAGTGTGAAATTTGCTTTAGAGAAGTTTTTCACTGTTGTTTTTTGGGCAGGGGGTGGGGTCGGGATGTGAATATCCAGTGAGATTAGTTTATGGTCTGATCTTACCAGTGAGGGATACACTTCTGGTCTGGAGCATAGAGTCCCCATGTTGGTGATGATCAGGTCCAGTATGTTTTCCCCTCTTGTGGGAGTGGTAATAAGTTGTTCCATAGCATTTGAGTTTATAAATTCTAGGAACCTTTGAGCTAGGGTGCTGGAGCTAGAGTAATGCTCCCAGTCTATGTTTGGGTAGTTGAAGTCACCCAATATAATGGTATTTGGAGAGACCTTCATACTTTCCAGTGTTCTCAGGAAGGCCGAGTGGGGTTCCTGGGTTTGGGAGGGTGGTCTGTAGCAGGCTATAAACTGGAAGGCAGTTTTGCCCACTGTTAGTTGCACATGGATAGTCTCTGATGCTTCGTGCTTTGCCACCAACCTGGAGGTGTGGGTATCTTTGACGAATATTAATACTCCCCCTCCTTTTGTGGTTCGGTCCAAGTTTTGGGGCCGAAAAGCATGGTATGAGGTATAACCTGGTAGTGTTGGGGTGCTCTCGGGAGCCTTGAACCAGGTTTCTGTTACTGCACAGATATTGATGTTCTCCATGCTAAGGAGAGTTTAGAGTGCATGCATCTTGAGGTTTAGACTTCTGACGTTGAGTAGCATTACTCTTAGTTTCTTATCCCTTGTGATACCTATGGAGTTGGATTTGTCTTTTGAGCCTTGACTAAAAAAGGCACTATGGGAGTGGCAAGAGACTTTGCCAATATCCGAAAGCCCAGGGTGACAGGTGCAAGCCATCCCTAGCGAAGCATCGTGGCTTGTCGAGCATGTCATCCCAGGCTGACAGGCATTGGATCCCCTTTGAATGACACCAATACTTAATCCAATTGTTGAAATTGATCATCTTGTCTTCATATTGTGGCATCATTCTTGGTGAGGGTAAGATGCTACTCAAGGTCAGGGTCATACCGTCCTGGGCTACATGCTCAGAGAGCTCCTCTATGTCTCTTTTCATGTAGTCCAGGGAAGTACATCTCAGGTCATTCACACTAGCATGGACAATGACTGAGTCATATTTGTACTTGCCTTGGAGTGACCTGGGTGCTTGTGTTATGTGGCGGATCCTAGCGCCTGACAGGCAGCTCACCATGACCTTCTCCTTGTTCAGCCTGGTGAGCAGAACATCAGTGTGCCTGAAGATAGAGTCACCTATTACAAGTGTATCAGGTGTGTTGTTTAGACTTAAGGGCTGTGACTGTTCGGCACACTGGCTTTGTGAGCTATGTGTTGCACGTGTTTTGTTTTGGGGTAGCGGTTGCTTGGGTGTCTGCTTTGGAGGTCTCTGCTGCTTAGGCAGATTTTTATTTAGAGCCTCCGGTATGTTTTTGTGTGTTTATGTGTTTGGTTTGCTGTCGTGGTAGGTCTATGGGAGACTGGAATTGTAGTGAGTGTGGTTTCCTTCTCCTCCTGACTGGTTTCGCCAGTACTGAGTTGAGAGAGCTTAGCCTCCAGTATGGCTATATGGTTGCATCTCTCACATGTGTTGGAATTTGTTGGGAGGAGGAGAGGGTTGTCTGTGTACATGAGGCAGTTGTAACATTGCCTCAAGATTCCCAGATTCACCAGCTGGACCGGAGAGGAGATTGACAACTGACCTTTGGACATGCTAGAATAGTATTGGGAATTCCTTTATAATTGAAAAAAAAGGGCCAGTGGGGAATGAGTTACTCAAAGGGAGTTTGTGAGGGTGTAGTGCTTTTAATATTTTATTGCTGACTTATATAATTGCTTTAGTGAGCAAGTGCCAGATAACTTAAATGCAATGTGTTACAGGTAACTTAAATGCAAAAACGACAAACAGTAACTTTCTTTCAAGTGAAACAAGGAAATAAGTACAGTAAGCAATGCAGATATCACTAGGAATCCACAGAAGCGCTGAAAAGCAGTGTTTTAGGTGGAATTAGCGTTTCAGGGAAATAACAATCAAACAAACAACAAGCATACAAATAAAGCAAGATTCAGCAGGCCTGGATCTAGTCTATGCTACAAACAAGGTGTACCAATTTCAGTAAGAAACAGTTCAAATATGCAGGCACTATAAGCCTTTAACCAGAAATTCCCAGCTCAGAAGGGCAGAGTCCAGCCTCTCCTACCACAAGAGTGCAGACCACGAACCTTCTTAATGTAAAATAACTGGCCTGAAGCCCAAGTGCTTAAACCAGAACTTATACACTTTTAGAATAACAGACACTGAGCCCTTGATCAGCAGTTCACAACTTAGAAGGATGTAAGCTACCTGTCCTGCCACCACAGTGCAGGCCACAAACCTTCCTAATGTAAAACAACTGGTCTGAAGCCCAAGTGCTTAATCCAAAAGACTTAGAATGATAGCTACACTTTAATCAAGTTACTACCATGCAGTAATAGATACAACTGAATACTTTAAAGAATGCCTGGATTAGTGCTGAAGTTATACAAACAAAGCTAGATTCAGCAGGCCTAGATCTAGTCTATGCTACAGCAAACAAGGTGTACCAATTTCAGTAAGAAGCAGTTCAAATATGCAGGCACTATAAGCCTTTAACCAGAAATTCCCAGCTCAGAAGGGCAGAGTCCAGCCTCTCCTCCCACAAGAGTGCAGACTACGAACCCTTTTAATGTAAAATAACTGGCCTGAAGCCCGAGTGCTTAAACCAGAATTAATACACTTTTAGAATAACAGACACTGAGCCCTCAATCAGCAGTTCCCAACTTAGAAGGATGTAAGCTACCTGTTCTGCCACTACAGTGCAGACCACAAACCTTCTTAATGTAAAACAACTGGCCTGAAGCCCATGTTTCTTTTATATATTTTAGTAAGGTTACTGTGAGTTGTATGTAGTGAAATATAGTGTAATGAGTTTTATTCTTGTTTCTTTAAATGACAGATTATTTAAAATTTAAAATATAATTGTTAGAGTGATTTTATTGGTTGCAAGTAACTATATAAGCACATCTAATGAAATGTGTTAACAGATTCTGATGAAGTCTGCAGTTTGCAGACAAAAGCGCTTAATCTATGTGACTATTAAAGATTCTTATCTGCATAGTGAGTTTGTTGACTTTGTTCAGTACTGCTGCAGGGGAGTACAGGTGCTATTTGTGTGGACCCTAAATTGTTTTATTCTGGTTCATTTGTTGGGAAGTACAACATTTCTTGTGTATGTTGCATATATTATTTAGGTGAAAGAACGTGACTGTCCTAGTGACATCACAAATTCTGGCACTCACAAGGCAGCTGTCATCCAGTATTTGCTTAGCTTGATGAGTGGTATGCCAGTATGCCTTACTATGTAGTTGCTTGGGACTAAAACATTGTTATGTGAGATAGAGGTGCTTGGTAGCCTAAGAGCTTGGCATGCCACTTAAGTAGTAATGTTTGGTGTATCGATATGGGGTAATGTCATGTGAGCCACAGGGGAGGTGTCTGTATGCTGCTGAAGCTTGAATGTATGAATACAGTACCTATAAGGCCTTAGAGATGCTGATAGGAATTTTTTAAGTAATTCAGTGCATGTGAGTTTAGTGCTGATGCTGTGCTGCTATGGTACTGAGGGGTGTGAAACGTCTGATGCACATGTGGTCTGATACACATGTGGTCTGAGAGGTGTGCCTCCAGTTTAAGTAATTGTTTGCAGCTCTTACATAAAGACTCAATATATCGTAGCAATAGTGGGCTATACCATCTTAAGGTACCTAGTACTTATAGACTGGTGGCAGATTAGATAAGGACAGACTGCAGTCCTACTGTTTGTAGAAGTCTAATGGTACAATGAATTTAGAAGCTTGCTAGGCAGGCACCATGAATTTAGAGGAGGTTATAGGACCACTGAACAACGAGGCACAAGTATTTTGCAATTTAAGCAGCCAGCAATGTGGTTTGCGGAATTGTCTATTTCCCTGACAGTAAGGTTCTAAGATTCTCATTGTAACTGTAGACAGAAAAGGAAATTCTGGAAAGTGATCAGTTGAGACTGAAGTACTGGCATGAAGGGAAGTACTTAAGACCACCAGATTTATTAGCTGGACAATGAGTCAGAACACAAAAGCCATGGAAAAGTTTGTTGCCTTAAGCTAAAGTTGTAAGTAAAATAGCTGAGCCAAGATTCCATGCTCTTCATGGGAAGATAGATATTATGTTGGAGGAATCCAGATATTTGTATAAGACAAGTACAGCAAAACCCAGAGAAAATAAGCAACCTGTCACAACCAGAGCAGTCATAAGAACAGATAATGAGAAAACTGATTGTCAAGAGTTGTAGGGGATGCTCCTTAGGAAGTGTCCCCAAGAAAAGGCATACTCCGCAAGAAGTGATGCAAAAGAAAACAGCCAGTGTCTAGAGTGAACAGTCTTATTACTTATTACAAGTGCTTTAACTTGTTTAATGTAGCAGTTTTTCTATATGTATGTATGGATCTTTGCACCCTGGGCCTCCGCTGAAAATGAACAAGTATCCAGTCGGACTATCCCGGTCAACAAATGTAAAATAAATAAATAAATAATGTTCAGATCTAGAAGGTCATTGAAGAAACCAAACAGATATATTACTGAGTCTAAGAGTTCACCATAATATTAAAGACTGATATGCTGCATTTTATATAATCATTTTTCAATGTGTCCCAAATATATTTTCATATAATTTCAGGTTAATTTGAAAGATAAATGCAAAATAATGTATGCTACCCAATTTGCATGTGTGTGCAAGTGTACATGTGTATATGCATGTGTGTGTGTGTGTGTGTACGTACTTCCATATGCGTGTTGGCCATATGTGAGTGGCTGAATGGAAATGTGTTGGAACTGTAACTGAGTAAAATAAATTGGCAGAACATAAATTTAGTGGAGCACTCATTTGGTTAAATCTTTAGCAGAAAATGGTATATTATGTTTAATGAGAGGGTGTCGGGATGTGTAGTTTCTCATACAGTAGGTTATATTAGGTGGTATGTGTGCAAGTGGTGTAAGGGTTTGATGATCAAGGCATTGCCTGCCCATTAAAGAAAGTAATAGTATATCTATGTGTATTAATGTGAATAACTTTGAGGAGTTTCTTTCTTTGAGTTTTATATTTGATGATTTTTTTTGGTTTTAATGCACAAACAATGAGTCTATATTTCTTTGAAAATTCAGTATAGCGGTACCTATCAATATAGATATAGAAATAAATTGTATAGATATAGATAGAGATGTGTGTCTACATATTAGCTAGGAACTGAATATGCATCAAGAAAGCTGTGGAAAAGCAAAGGGCCAATAACTGTGAAAAAAATGCCATGGTCAAGCAAGACCTGTTCTTTTTCTCAATATAAGGCCTTACTTTTAATGTGGTACAAAGGATTAGTGCACTAGGGTCATTCCTCCAACTCTCCAGATTTTCACAGAATGTCCAGAATTTTGCCTCATATTTTTGGTCTGTTATTCATAAAATTTGTCATTTTCGGGCAAATCACTTAGAACTGAAGTCAATAAATAATAACATACAATTGAGTTATCGATATCACGTACTTCAGAAAATGCATGCTAACACAAATTTGGGTGTTCAAGTGACTTTCTAAGTTTATAACAGCAATATTTAAAGTCTGTCCCTATTGGGCCTTTTTACCCCCATTATTTTTGGTTTTGTACAGATTTATTGCATTAAGAGGTTGAGAAGTATGACTAGGATCTAGAAAAGGGGACATATTATTGGGGATAGTCTAATGCAGAGAGAAAAAGTCATGAAGTATGAAAAACATGGACTGAGCTGGTGGTGGGCATAATGGTAAGGGTGTTTACCTCACAGACGCAAAGTACAGGGTTCAATTCTCACCTCTAAGGGAAATTAGCTAAGCTTAAAATTGCCCACAAAGGCAGCTAGCTTAATATTTAGCTTACCTATGAAATGACTTATGGGAGGAGTCAATATGGGCTATGCTGACAGGCTAAATGAGGAAATGTGACACAAGATGAGTAAAGAGTCATGTGCGATTTGTTTTCTTCCTAAAAGGTTTGACAGAAGTGTTGAACTAGATCAAAAGAGAAATAGATGAGTAGAGAGGATGTATAGAAAGAGAAGTTGTGGAGGAGCAACACACAAATGGAAGAAGTAGGTCCAAAGCTACACAGAGCCTGGGGACGGACACCTAATGAAGCTGAAGCTACCCAGTTATAAGAGATAAAAAAGTGGGTAACAAAAACAAGACAGTGATGGCACTGAAAATATTGATTAGGATCATGAAGAAAAAGTAGGCTATGAGAAGTTAGGAGATGACAGTAGTAACATATACATAATAGTGCAGTGAGAAAATGGGAATGGACGGATAACATTAGTATGGGAAAAAGTGAATGAGAAGGAGTCTGAGAATGGGATTTGGGTCTCCTTGACTGACTTATTTTCAACCAACAAATGAGAATCACATACAGATGGTTCCTTACACGACTCAGGCCACAGAAGGAGATAAGGCAGGCAAGTGGTTGATACTGGAGGCACTGGGAAGGTGGGCAGGATAAGGCCCTCTTGCATGGTGCGTGGAAATCAAAGAATGTTGGTAGGAAGTAGTAAATGACTGGGGGGGGTAATGTTTTATAAAAAAGGATAAATCATCGAAGATTTTGCTTATAGAGGAATTTCTTAGAGAGTAAAGGGTAATCTACAGAGGAGAAAAAGGTAATCTTAATTCTAATATCAGTGGTCAATATTAAAACAGCTACGGTCTCAAAAGGAAGAGACAAGGTACTGAGACTAGTATGCAGAATAAAAAAGAGGTACAGAGTACAGGTTGGATTGCAAGGATCAAAAATGCAGGATAGATAGGCTTGGCTCTTAATGTTTTAATTGTTAGGGGAGAAAAGAGTCAAGAGAGTTAAAATCACTAGCTTATGGAGAATGGGTAACTGGTATGACAGGAGAATTCATAACAGAAAATAATGATTGGGATAGGATCAGCAAAAGAGGGGAATAATCGGTGAGTATAGCAAGAATGGATAGGTGAGAAGGAGCAGGACAGTTATTGGTTGACAGAGATTCACAAATTAAATGGGGCTGACACTCCATGTTGACAAGAAAGGGAGGTAATGTAGAATTAATTCTTGCAAGCAGACTGTTAACTAAGAAGGTTCCACTAAAATTGTCAATATGTATTTTTGTTCCTCTGCAGCTTATGGTAATCTAAGCACTCTGCTAGGGATAATACCTACAGACAGCTGCTTTCTTTATAGAAGTGTCAGCTGGTGAGACATATGAGGCAGCAGCCTTGTGTTGTTCAAATGCTTTATCCAAATATTACACATTGGGCTGTCATTCAAAGGCTAGGCAGGGTTTTCCAGTTTTTCTACAGCAATTTTTATGACATGATAGCAAGAATCTCACCTCTCATCCCTAGCATGTAGATGCATAGCTTACTATTCTACTAGTGTATAACTGCAAATGTAGAACTGGAAAAAAAAATAATGTAGCACTCACCAGAAATATAGCTCCTTCAAGTCATTTGCACCGCTGCAATATTAATTCTCCTCCCTCAACTCCCTGTTGTTATTGTGGTTATTTTAATTCAAGTAGAACTATATGTAATAGTATTGTAGCATTAGATTGTTTCTAATATCCTTTATTTAATTTTGTCCTGGAAACTTGCTGCATTTGATTGTGGTCACAATCAACATGAGATGATAATAGGTCTTTCTGGATCCTACATATCTTGAGGTAACAAATTAGGCAGTAATATACTGGAATCATGTCTATACTGGATAATGAATCACATTACAAGTGTATTATTGCATTGTTCATGGTCAGTAAAGCTGACTATAGCCATTCCTAGTACAATCTGAGATGTACTACTCATGCATTTTCTCTGTTGTTGGTAGCAGATGATACTCTGAAGTGAGCTGTGAGGACTCACTGCTCTTTCATATGTTCTTATAGCAGAAACTAGCTGTCATTTCTGGTATGTAGCTTAGGAGCCTTGTCTCTAGAAGTCTGAATTTGTACTTCCCTTATTCCCTGGTTGTCAGCCACTACTTCTTTATCACTTAAATGACAACTTATTCAGCTGTTTGCTGGCCGGCAGGACAAATCCCACCCATACAAGGCTCAACGGCAAGCTATTTGGATCTTATACTCATATAAAATGTCTACAGTAATGGAAAGAAAGTTAAAACATCTACTGTTATGATGGCTACATTGTAAAACTGGAATAACAACCCAGTTTGACAAACTCATTCAATAAATAAATGAACATACTTTTTTAAAGTTAGTGCTTCTAGGACATTCCTTGCTCTTGACTGCTTTGCAGATTTGTGTAAACTTGCTGAAATTCAGTCTAGACAAGGCACTTTGTGTGACAGTTCTAACAGAATGGAAGAAATCACAATGATAGATGACTAGAGAATAGGTGTCACAAAACTAATGCCTGAAATTGAAGAAAGTCAAAAGTTTGTTTTATGCTTTCTTTTCTTACCTGCCTCTCAGAATACTGAGAGATACAAGTTAAGTCCTAACTTCTGAAAAGATCACACAGTAAAGGAGAATTTCATTTAAAGAAGAAGAACCAAGAGTCACCGTGTAGTTTTTATGATTTTACAGGAGAATCTTTTGCAGCATTTTGAAAAAATAAAAATCTCTTAAGATCTATGTGAAGCTCGGAGCTCGACCTGCTGGTTCGATTAGCTTAAAGCTATTCTGACACACGTCTAAACTAGTTTGGTACTATCAGTACAAGATACATAAAACGGAGAGCCTTGGGGTACTGTTCTGATCATAGGAGCTTACAAGTGGTAGGACAAGAAATGTCAAAACAACAAAATTTTCTAATGTAACAAAATCCGCTCGAGAAACTAAAAGTTTTGTTGCTTAATGATAGGAGTCTGAATGGGAAGCTGAACTCCCTGGAAGCACTCCTCACCTTGGACGATGCTGACATTTGTACAGTCACTGAGACATGATTCAAGGCCACAGTGAGCACCCCAGCCATGCAAGGCTACAATGCCTTTCACACATTCAGACCTCAAAATGAGCATGAAAGAACCAAAGGTGGAGGTGCATCCATCTTCATTAATGCCAAGGGTACCTCAAGACTGGTCAAATGGTATGACTCTCTTGAACTATTCCATGTCCAGTTAACTATAGGCAAAGTAACCTACTATACCATTGCTAGCTATTTGGTCCCCCACCATGAACCAAGAAAAGCATACCACCTACCTGGACTTACTAGATTCACTCACTACACAGCCCGACACCTCAGTCATGGGAGATTTCAACTGTCCCTCCATTGACTGGGAAATGTACATGAGCACAAACATGCTTGCCCAGAGGCTTCTTGTCAACACAAATGCTCTGGAACAGATAGTCTGCATCCCCACAAGGGACTCAAATGTCCTAGATATGGCACTTATCAACATGGGGGGGCCACTGCACTCCCCCATGTGTGATGCCTTCCCTGGTAAGGTTGGACCATAAATCAGTCTTGTTCAAAGTAACTACAGGGCCTGACACCCCCACAGGAGCAAAAAAGCTTAAAAACTTTTCCAAAGCAAACTACAGCCTACTAAGTGACGGTAAAAAAAGTGTTATACCCCCCACAATCACAGACAATAGTGACTGCTATGCAGAGATGTAAAAATGCCCTGGATTAACACTTAAACAACTGTATAGACTCAGTTCCCCCACAGGAGCAAAAAAGCTTAAAAACTTTTCCAAAGCAAACTACAGCCTACTAGTAAAAAGTGTTATACCCCCCACAATCACAGACAATAGTGACTGCTATGCAGAGATGTAAAAATGCCCTGGATAAACACTTAAACAACTGTATAGACTCAGTTGCACCTGACCAGATCAAAGCCAGGTCCTCCCAAACAAAACAAGCCACCCTTGCGGACCTCAAGTATAAACAGGTTATATAACAAGAGGAAGAAACAATTCCCTCCACAGCATGAACAGACAAATCAGAAATCATGTAAAGTCTTCTAAAGTGAACTATGAAGTGAAAACAGCATCCCTAGCCAATGATAATCATAAGGCATTCTTTAACTACACCCAGAATCTCAAATGGAATGGCCAGCTATGTGCTGAACTGGTAGTGGATGGCACCACTCATACTGTACCAGAAGAAATTGCCAACCTGCTAACTGACAGATTTGCCATGAACTTTTCCTCCCTGTCCCCACCAACCATACCCCAAAGCATACCTGACACTTGTTCTCTGCCTAGTATCTCTAGAAATGAGGTAGTAGCTGTGCTCTTCAAGGCCAAAAACACGGCCTCGATGGGTCCAGTTAACACCCCAGGTTGCTTACTAAGACCCATTTGGCATTCTCTTTAACCATAGCCTGAGAAATGGCTTTGTTTCAGCAGAGTGGAGAATAGCAACAGTAATCGCCTTGCACAAAAGGGGGGGGGCATCAACTGACCCTGGGAACCATAGACTCATAAGTCTAACTAGCCTCATCTGCAAGGCCATGGAAAGAATCGTCATGGATCTTATCAACAAGGACATAGGCAACCGTCAAACTCTAGACTCAACCCAGTTTGGCTTTGTTAAGGGTAAATCATGCTTATTAAACCTAGTAGACTTCTTTGTGAAAGTTACTAGAACCCTGGATGAAGGAAAGACAGTGTGTACCACCTGTCTTGACCTAGCCAATGCTTTTGACACAATCCCCCATTCAGGTATCATTGAGAAACTCTCCCAGCTGGGGATCAACCCTTACTTCATTAGATGAGTAGACAATTGGCTCACCGACAGAACACATACTGTCAAAGTAGGTGACTGCACCTTTACCAGTACACCCATAACCAGTGGCATACCTCAAATATCTGTGTTGGGCCCTTTGCTGTTTGGATTCTATTTCTCAGAAGTCTAGGCTAAAGCAGACAGCCTTTCGTTTACCATGTTCACTGTTGATTACAAATTGGATGCAATCATTAAGTCCTTCAGTGATGTTCATGATGGGCTAACACAAACAATTTACTGGTGGCAAAGCCATGGTTTAAAACTAAATGCAAAAAAAGTGCATTATTATCCCCTTTGGCAAAGTGGAATTCCCTGCTAAGTACAATATCAACAGCACTTCCCTAAGTTCAAAATCAGTGGTGTGAGATTTGGGAATGCAGGCTGATAGCAATCTGAACTTTGACCACCAAGTTTCCACAGTGGTAAGAAAAGCCTTCTAAGCTGCACATCCCATAAGTAAGAACATTGCATCCAGGTATAAGGATGTTATAACTCCACTGTACTCATCCCTCATCAGGCCATTAATACAGTACAATGCTCCCTTTAGCATGTACCTCACCAGACACCACAGTGGTTTCTCACCAAGAAAATACATGGCCTCCAAACCATGATGTATGTGGATAGACCGAAAGCCCTGTCACTGTACTCCGTATCTTATAGGCTGCTGAAAGGCAACTTGTGCGTGACTTACAGGGCAGTGTACATCCACAAGTCAAATAGAACAAGAGTCACTCACTCTAGGGATCTTAATCTATCCTGTGACATAAACAGACCATGCTGGAAAGACAGATATGTCTCCCAGAGATTGACGCTCTTGTGGAATAAACTTCCAGTTCATGTGAAGCAGAGCTTCTCACTGATCCTATTCAAGTACAATGGTTGGGAGACTGCAAATTCACCTTGGGGGTGGCACTCATGTTCATCATGGACAAGGGTAGTCAGTGTTGAGCATAGAATTGCTCTGCGAATTTTGTCCATCTAGCCAAGGAAAATTGGGGCAACTTGGGATTAACATGTTTCGGCTTGTGAGGACCTCGTCTTACGGTACATTTTTTTTTTTAAGTTTTAATTAAAAAAAAAAACAATCCCTGTAAACTAATCACTAAAAAAGAAGAAGGTCATAATTATATGGAAAATCATTCCATAATTCATAAAGTATTATTTTCAACCAGTTACTCCAAGGGAATGTTCACTATGGTGGTTGTTACTGACTTCTGAAACAGAAGACTTTTAGCAGTAACCATGTACTGAACTCTGGACGTTGGAGCAAATTTGCAAAACTCTGTTTGGATACTTTATTAAAAAAATCAAATAAAAATTGATAATAAATGTAGTTTAATTGCATTTTGAGTAAAGAAAATCAAAGTGCCAAAACAGAATGCAGAATTTCAACTTCTACACAATCATTATGGAGCTGGAAAAGTCTATTAAAGTTTTAAAAAAACGAAATTATATGAAACAGGTAATATATACTGTAATTTTTTGCAAATTGGGAATGTATTTTAAATGATTTATGTCAAATGTAGAGAATTTTAGAGTTATTTCTTATCCATTGTCACATCACATTGCACTTACTTTCAATATAATTGTAATTAAAAATGTACCTTTAATAAATGGGGCACTTCTATATCTACTCAAATCAAGTGATCTTAAAGACTATATTATACAGAGGAAATTGTACATCTTTTAGTAAGAATGAATTAGTAGGAGATTATATAAGTTCAGACCCATTAGAATATTTATATGGTAAAATAACAACTTTGTAGGAACCAATTAAAAAGATTGGATAATGAGGCATCTAAACTTTTAACAGACATAGATACAAGAAAATTAAATGTGCAAAGGGGAAAAATAATATTTGCAAATAGGGCACTAAATAAGAATTATCAGCAAATACATAACCGTAAAACACAAGTTGATTTAGAAAGTAAATCTGGTCTTAATCAAATCAGGTATGCCACCCACTACAGTCCCTAAAAGGTGTAGTGATCCAGGAAAGCATACTGTCATTAGGAGGTAGGTTGAGTTTTTCTTGTTGGATTACATGGGTTTTATTTCCCTAATCTCTAAATTGTGCCAGACTATGTGTAGATTTTCACCTTGCCCCATCAAACTGATTATGTCCTGTCTGGAGGTGTTATGTCTCATTCTCTGCTAGATCATCATTTCATTTCATGAGTCATTTTTCTGACTACTTTAAACAGAGCACTGCTTACCTCTAATAATTCCTTAACATAACCCAAACAATTACCTCCCATTCATCAGCAAGAATCTTAAGAATATTTCATGTAGTTAGGCAGACTCTTCAATCCATTTAAGTTCAGATTTTGAATAGGCATTGTAATGCTATAGTCACCACCAAGGTTCTCACTGACTTCTTGGTGGTACAAGATCAATGTAGCTACCTGGTTTGGGTCCTCCTTGAAGCTCCTAATGAACTTTAACAAATTGACCATGGAAGCTCATTGAAACATCTAAATCACTGCAGTGATCTCTTAAATGCAGCCATGGAATAGTTTGCTAACTACTATTCTGGTTAGTCACAAAATGCAATTTTTGGAGTTAATTCATTTTCTTACCTCTTAAGTATAATTTCTTTTAAGGCACTGTATTGTTTACTATGCAAAGTCTGTATTTAGAAACAAATCATTAATTCAAAGGACAGGCTTACATTGCCATGGGTATGTTATTGACGCACAGCTATATCTGTCTTTCCCTCAAGGTTGTCTGTCATTTACATTTCCTAGATAGTGGCCTGCAGCTACCTGAAGCTCAACAATGAGGACAGTTGTCATGGCGATATCTGCTATAACTTACCCCAGCACTGAACCCATACATCATTTTTTTTGTCAAAGGTGCATAATAGTTGGCTAATTATTGAGGACAGAATGATACTTAAAGACCAGATGACAGCAGTTATTATGTCATCATTCATTTGCTTAGAAATATTGTTTTTATTGGGCATCTTTTTCCACCTAACAATCTAGAAAATGAAATTAGGAGACAAAATAAAACACGTATAAAGCAAACAATGAAAAAGCACTTCAAACATTATAAACAATTAAAATATTTATTAAAACATATAATAAATATATGCACACAGAAGTATTTCTTACTCAGAACTCAAGCTCTTACAGTTAGTACAAAATTCTACACTCAGATTGTAAAATGGTACAAAACACATTACACTATTTATTCAAGGTCTAGACTCCCTGCTTGTTCTATCTTTTAATATTTTATGAGGCTCTGATGCTTGTTTGTTTAGCGGTGCATTATGTAGCTCTCCTCCCCTATAAAACAGTTTAGATACCATATTCCCCTTCATGCACACTCTGCTCTACTGCCTTGGGCTACTGGTAACTCTAGGGTGTGTTTTTTTTATCATCCAGGCAGTCTTTCATTTGCTTTTCAGCTTTGCAATCTACTACCTCACTGGTTTTATGAGTATCCTGTGCTGCACATGTCTACATGATTCCTAAAGATACACCTGTTCAGTCTGTTTTTTTTTTTCTAACTTCTAATACCATTGCATAAATACTGCCTCTATCAGATCATTATATTTTGTCAGATGCGTGTTTTCTTTGAATATCTTGTTTGTGTTATATGATATACAGTATACTGCATGTAATTGGTTATTGCCTAGTTTTAAAGCACATTATACCTAGGTTATTAAGTAATCAGTTCTTATTTAGAGAATAATATATTCTTAGTATCATTCACTGTTATATAAATACCCCACTGCACAAGTCGTTAGTTGCACAAATGATACAGCGGTACTGACAACTCATCCTTCATCTTGTTTTCAGCTTCAGATGATCATTTAGAATGCATTTCCTGCACCCACCAAGCTATTTTAAAGCATTTAAAGTCCTTGCAAATGAAATGTACTATTGCAAGGCTTTAGCAGGCACTTTTATCTACTAGCTGGAAAAGGGTCGGTAAAGATCAGGTAGCAGAATGCAAGCAGAAAACATATGAAAAATGACCTTTTAGTCCCTTTAATTTTATTCTAGTTTCGTAAGTACGTCATGCATACCTCCAGGGATAAAGTAGGACTAAACATAAGAAAAAGAATGAAAAGTCTATCTTAAATGTTGGTAGCGATTTTAAAGTTCTTCCTCTAGTAAAATGAACTCTTCATGATATAGATTAGATGAATGAGGGTGCACTCAAAATCACAGTATGCAGAAAGGCATTTAAAGAGGATGAAAGTCCTTCTAACTTTTTGTATGCTGTTGAAGCAATTAGGCAGTTCAGTCAAGGTCACAGATTACAGCAAACATCAGCTTATAAAGTTCAGTCTGAGTGCCTTTAATTTGCATTTAATTTGTTAAGGGCTTCAGGGTGCTGCTTAATCCACTCAAGTGTTCACTGAAGGTAACCTGATGACAACAAATGGAATGATGAATTAAGGAAAATACGTCAAAGAGCTTCTAACTTGCTAAGGGTTTCCAATGCATGGCAGTACATTTTAAATAGCAAAAACAACAAATGATGCATGCTAAGTATCACACCGATGCCTGTAAACCACTTTCAATGACTCAGTTGTGTGTCTATAGCACGACATACTCTGTTCACTTGAAGTCAGCTAGCTAAAGTGGGACAAAAGCACATCTAGAGCGCTACTCTTTCTGCCTTGGCTGACATGCTTTTAAGTGCTACTCGCTTGCAATGTGTGTATTAAAAGATATTTGTTTGTAGCTGGTCTCTTTTGGTGATTTAATTTTTGCAACATGTTGACCCCACTCAACAGCTACTTTAAAGAAAATGAATTAGTCACTAGGTTGTTCTGATGGCATATAAACAGATTATCCATCTACAGTGGATCAGCTGACAAGGCTTGGAAATTAGGGTGTTCTGAGGGGATCAACTGCATCGTTATTGGACTGAGCACTTAAATACAGCTCTTTGTGTGTGTGTGTGTGTGTGTGTGTGTGTGTGTGTGTGTGTGTGTGTGTGTGTGTGTGTGTGTGTGTGTGTGTGTGTGTGTGTGTTTGTGTGTAATTAGTTTAGTTATTCATTGTTATCCAGCTAAATGTACTAGTCCAAAGACCATTTCCAAGCATGACCCAAGGCACCCAGGACACTAACAAATTGACAAAAATGGAAAAAATATTTTTAAACATGCCATTAACTTTTATTAATAATATCATAATATCATTGAAAAATAAAACAAAAATGCATTTCTCAGCATAAATGTGTTTTTTTTCTAATAAAATAATCTATTTTACAATGGTTAGACAGGAAGACATAATGATATTCCAAAAACTGAATAAGGAAGCAAATGGTGATGATAGATGGTACATAGAAGGGAGTATTCATATGCATTCACAGTAGGTAATTATCAGGAGGTGCTCAGTTTGGCAGGACTGTGCACTTTGCTAAAGTGCTGCTAAACGGCATTTATATTAGTGTGCCTTCATGCATAATTAGCATGCCTATGGATCCCATGATAAAGTCATCAAGTGAATGCCTATGAATTACCTATCATGTAGTTTGAGCAACTGCAGACAGCTACCCAATGAATAAACTGTAGCTGCTTAGCACAGAGCAGAGTAGCTAGTCTTCTCATTCAGAATTGAATGGGTGCAAGCTAACTGATAGCTTCCTGCACCTTTCACTGATGTTGGTTACTGCAAGTGCGTTGAATCACTATACTATACAATCTTCATAAATGAGGGGAAATCAGTGACATGCAGAGACGTGATCTACATAGGCCATGCCATGCACAAATGTCCCCTCTGCTCACTTGCAAGTCTCTGTACAGCTGAGTGGAAAAAAGTTTATGATTGTCTTTCTACTTATGTATTAAGCAGGGCTGGCCAAGGTGGCCTTGAACTGTGCACAAAACTTTAAGAATACCACATACTGATTTCTGTAAGTTTGACAGAAATCTCTGTTCATAAGTGAATTTCAGCCAAATGAATGCCTTCCCTAAATATAGTATGGCATTCAGCTGTTCTATCGATCACCTGTAGTCAACAAGGCAAAAAATCTCTCTCTCTCTCTCTCTCTCTCTATATATATATATATATATATATATATATATATATATATATATATATATATATATATATATATATATATATATATATATATATATATATATATAAAGAGAGAGAGAAAGAGAGATACAACGATGCATGCTGGAACCCAAGACAACCAAGCATTTCTCCAATAATCACCTAAGCCTCCTACACCACTTTGCCAATGAATTCTATGGATAAGGCAGGCAAACAGCATTCAAATTGGATACATTCCAAATATGTATAGGAAAAATTGAGGAAAATATTGACTGTGCTGTAGTTCTTATAGCAAATTTATATGGCTTACCCAACACCCAAAAAAATACTCAAACATAATGTTGCATACAAGTGAAGAAATGTAGACTTGATATTACTAAAAGCATCAGACACCTCAGCATTATCTAGAAAAGTTTATCGAACAGCTTTTTAAAAGGAATTTGAAAATCGTCAGATGTGCCGTAAATCACAGATATAGCTAATGCTTGTATTTTCCTCCACACATTTTGAACAAAGTGAAAAAAGCACCATTTGGTCTGCACCCCCCTGACATTCCTGAATATACTTTTCAATGACCCAGGTTCTAAATCACATAAAACATACTTCACAGATGTTGTCAACTGAAAGTTATCTAATAATTCATATAATCATTACCATAATACATTGTAAGTTTTATATGATTTTCTCAACCGTAAGGCATGCACAAATGGCACAGCTTTAGTTGGCCACAATATTTCATACATTTATGAACAGAATATAGCTCTCTACAGACAGTACCCCTGTTAATGAGTGTACCATCCATTAAGCAAATAGTTCCACTTGCCAAATTTATGAGATTGATATATGTACTAAACACAACTGTTAGAGCAATTGTACTATCTATGAATTTCTTAGATATATACTAACCATTTTAATTCTCCATGAACTAATATTCAAGTCGTCTAATGTCACATTATTACATCTGTCAGTAGTATGATCCTTTTTCCTTATGTGATTTACATTTTGTACCATAGCTTTATGGCAAACTTGCAGCAGCGTCTGGAGATCTAGCCACTATAGTGGATTCTACCACTATATACAGGCCATCTCCGGAAAGTGTGGCTCTTAATCTAAGATTCTGCAGCACTTCCTGTTTTTCTACCTCATAAGAATTAGGAAGATGTTGATGCTCTGAAGACTTTTGCAGAACTTTACCACCTCACACTGCATTAGGACTCACAGCTAAACTTTTGTACTTACTTGACAGATTCAACATGCAGGTCTATATTAAATCAGTAAACACTTAAAATAGGGAACACTGATTTAACGACCCTTCAAAAGCAAAAGCTTGAAATCCCAAAGACACGGAACAGCGATTTTTTTCCCCAGGGAAAAAAATTGCTGTCCCACAAAAAAAAAAAAAACTTTAAATCACTAAATAAAGTGGGGGGCTTTGCCTCCCACACCCACAGCCCCCCACAAACCCCCCTACTTAAATATACCAACTCCGAGATTGCACCACAGTGGAGGAAATGTCAAAATCCCAAAAACAGCCCAGCGATTTTTTTCCCCTGGGAAAAAAAATTGCTGTTCCATGTCTTTGGGATTTCAATCTTTTACTTTTAAAGGGTCAATAAATCAGCGTTCGCTATTTTAAGTGTTCATTGATTTAGTATAGACCCCAACATGCATGTGCAATAGTTTCTTTTTATAGTATACGTATACTACATAGTTTCAGAAATAACTTTACATTGGAACCAACAGTACCAATCACTGCATTTTCATTTTGTTGCAAATTTGGGTTTGTTGTAGTTGTTTTCTGCAGTTTGTAAATTCCCTTTAAAGATGTCTCTGCTGTGTCATATCCAGTTTCATTACCAGGACAATTTTGTTTCTGTCTTATTTTTTGGTAAAAAAAAGTCTTAATTTCAGTTCTTTTACCACATTCTCATATTCTTAACATTAATGCAACTGATATTCTAAGGAATTTAGTCATGAAGCCTACTTTCACAAACATTAATTTATTTTTCCAACTTTCACACCTCTCCAATGACCCTCTTGTCCTTCAGCTGCGTTTTTTTTTTCTTTGTGGCTTGTAATATCTCTGCCCAGCATCAATACTTCATAAATCTTGTCAGATGATTGGAACCTCTGCATTTAAAGAATTGAGTTGTATCTATCCACAAAAAAAAGCCAGGAAATACCCAATGTGTAATGTCCCTTCAAGTCATAACCAAGGAAGCAATTAATACATTAACTTGTTTATCCCTAGAAGTGAAAGAGAATTAACATTTTTGACTTAAAAGATGTTTCAAGCTTACTGTGAGCCAAAGAAGAAACTACTGTATGTAAGGCATTTATTTTTCAATAGAAATCAAGACATTCAGGTATCAAGGGATGCTTCTGTAGATGAAGTGACAAATATAGAGTCAGATTATAAGTTTAGTAATTGTAGTTCTGCTTTTCTCATTCTGACTTACACGATTCACTGTAAAGAAGAGACGTTTGTGGAATCAAAAAGGATGAAAGCTGAGTCTAGCTATAATTAGAAGTTGATTCAGAGTGGTAGTACCAATGACAAACCATGTTCAGCTATAGGCACTACAGCCATAGGAAGCTGAAAAATCCAGGTGGGGAGGGTGGAAGTCAGCGGCCCATTCTAGTTAGCACATTCTGGGAAAAGGGAGACAGAGTGGCTCATAGCACAACTGATGCCAACTGCTGAAGCTGAGGTATACCTTCAAGCTGCTACTGTGTCAGGTGGCACATATCAGAAGCAAGCCAGAGTAGGGAACTGAGGGCATGTCAGGGCACACAGATGAAATGCCATGTGTGCCGTTGCACATGCAAGGCCGTCAGTTACTGATGTGGATGGAGTACACAGGTATATAGGTGAAAGTCCAGATTGGCCGACTCCCTAACTCTTCTCCATCACCTCCAGGGAGCTGATGTGTAGATGAGGTTGTCGTCTCATGGAGTGAATGAATGAGCTGGAACACTATCATCTCGATACAGTATTTTATTTGTGCAGTGTGCTTTCAAGTATACAGATTCCTAGTATGACTAAGGAAGTGGAATTACATAAAATAAAGGATGTGAATGAAAATGAAAATCATGTGGGACTTAAAAAAGATAAATAAAATTAAAATAAAAGCAGTGGTGACCTCATAGGTTTGTACATAAGTACTAGGCTAGATGCCCTTGTGGGCCATTTTAAGCCTAGCCAATTTTTCCTTTTTATGCTTGAAATAACTTATCCCATTTGCTTATAGCTTGGCCTTACATATCCAGTGGTTGGTAATTATATTACCCCTAATGAGAATAAATGAGATGAAACCATAAAGCATTTAGGAGTTGCCTCTGTCCATTAGTACCTGGGGGAGATTTTCTGTTTTCCATCCATAGATCTAAGTTGTGCTTGAATAGGGACAGGGGTGAACTTTGTTCTGTGTGTATGGGGAGTCTGTTCCAGCACAACAGTATCCCCTGCAAGATACACGTGTCCTTTCAAACAGTTCTGTTGATGTTGCAGAAGAGATTTAAATTCCTAGATTGAGTATTTCTGATGCCATTTGACTTGCTGATGTAAAGTAAATCCATCAGTGATGGATTGGAGGATGCTTTATATGCTAGACACAGATCAGTTCTTAGCAGTTTTTAGGATACTGAGTATAGAACTCAGTACTTATCAGAGATTTGGGATGCATGGCTAGGCTTAAAAAGGCCCTTGTGGTCATTAGCCTAGTAAACACCTATGAACCTATAGTGAGAGGGCCTTGAGTCAGTCTATATAGGACATGTCATTTAAGCCTTGCATCCTTTTAGTAAGGTATATCTGTGGGTGTTCCAGTTGTTGCATGTGTCTGGGCAGTTACAAAATGAAGGGGTCATTATATTCAATGATTGGCTTTATGAGGGCTGATTAAAGGGGGACAATGGCATCCCTAGATCTAGACACAATCCTTTTGTTTATAAACTGCAATATAGAAGGACTTTCCTACAACAATGGGCACTTGTTGATCAAAAGTTAGGTCACTGTCTACATAAGTTCCCAAATCACGAACAATCGGATCAGCTCTTACAAGCGTATTGTCAATGTGGTAATTTCCTGGGGTCAATGACTTCCCAAAGGATAGTATAATTTATTTTTTAGCATTTAGATTCACTCCTTGATTTTGGCACCATTTACTTATTTGGAGCAAACTTTCCTGCAGGATAGTTAAGTAATTTGGGGATTTAATGACTGCTGCTAGATTGCAGTCATCTGTAAATGTATTTAGCTAGAGCCCTTTGGTATTGCCTTTTACTTTAGAAAAGTACATGACAAGCAAGACAGGTCCCAGCACAAAGCCCCGAGGGCTCCACTGATGAATGGTCTCTTTGCAAACGTAGCTTCCCCTATTTTGATTATCTACATCTCTGAGCTAGTTGGAAATTGACTGGATGACATAGGGGTTTATTCTCAGTTTATTTATGTTTTCTACTATGCCTGAGTAGGTAATCATGTCAAAAGCTTTGACCAAGTCAAGGTATGTAGTGTGTACCATTTTGCCTTCATCCATTATTATTTGGTGACCTTTTCAAAAAAGTCCACCAGATTGGGTAAGCATAACCTGTCCTTGAGGAATCCAAATTGGGATGGATACAGTGTTTGGAGGTTCTGTATGTCCTGATTGATTAGTTCCATGATGTCTTTCCATGGCTTTGTATATCAGGCTGGTTAGACTTATGGGTATGTAATTGCCTGGGTCTGTGGAAGATCCTCCATTATGGAAGGGAATGACTATAACTGTTCTCCATTCGATTGGTACAAAACCTGTACAGAGGATGAAGTTAAGCAGTGTTGGTAGGGGTGTGGCTAAATTGTGCTTCATGCTATTTATGATGCAGCCAGGGATATTGTCAGAACCCACTGATGTAGTATTTTTAGCTTTTGATAGCACTTCTAGGACTTGGTCTTGTGTGATAGCTGGATATATCCAATTTCATATCCAATGGCAATACATGAGCAGGCAGATAGAATACGCTGAGTAATTAGTGTAGTTAATGGCATCAGAAAGGACGCTGTAAAGCTATTAATCATGTCTGTAGGCTATGTGAATGTTGTAATTGCTTGAGAATGACAGACAAAATTTACAAAGTGTTACAGCAAGTTTTACATGAAATGGAGAAAAGAAACAGAAGAAAATGAAATATTTGTGGACCCTGTGTTTAATTTTCTTAGTAGAAGGAGCAGCAAATGTGATTTTGGTCAGAATATTTTACAGTTCAAACAAAGTCTTCTGTATTTAAGTCTGATACTGGGGTACTGTGCAATATACTGCATGAATCTATATTCACAGCATTGAATCTGTGTAATAATATGTGCAAGTCTCTGTGCACATTTTTTTTTATTCATACTGTGAAAAGAAGCCTGCGAGACAGACTTGGTATGAAGGCATGGAGAAAACAAACTGCGATGTGCACAAATAGTGTCCTTGGAAAAGCATTTTAAAAGACGAAACACAATGGGTTGTCATGTTTGTGAGACAGTTGTTATGATTCAAAAATTTCATGCTGATTTGTTAAAGAATGATTCCTAAGCTGGTACAGTTAACACTGGAAGTAAAAGTAAAAGCCAGAGCTACAAATGTGATAATACTGAAGGGCTATTAAATACAAATGTGTGAAACAGCTGAAAGGGCAACTCAGACATTTAAGTAGAACCCTGTGATATTCATAAAGTTCAGTAAGTTTCAACTGGAACAGTTAATAGTGCTAATAGGGTTACTATATGTAGGAACAGAACCACTGTTCTGAGTACTTTAAAGAGTTAAGAAGCATCATTCTCAAAGTAAACACAATATATCTCAGGTTACTGATGGTGTTCTTCAGAGTTATTCTGGCTCATTATTTGGTTTGATTGTATATTGGGAAATTATCATATTAGACATTAAACAAAATAAGTTACAGATGCATCAAAATGGGTTCCTGTTGTGCTCATTGGTAAAATGGAGCAGGAGTTGTACAGCATAGAAGTTATGGGAGTTATTGTTAAGCACACAGAACTAAATAACTGGGTAATAGCACATAGCAGAAGTCAAATAGGATAAACTGAGGACATGTAAAGATCTACAGACTTATCTAAAAAAGGACTATTTTCTCCAAATTTTAAATAAATTATTACAACTCCCTGTTCCTAACCAAGGGTTCACTAGAAAACAACAGCTCAAAACTTTATACATTAAAAATGCACCTGATTATATACCAATTTCTACCATTGCCAGTTGGAACCTTGTAATCTCCAAACATTTTACAAACAGCAGTGGCTGAAGTGAATAAAAGTTTATTAGGCATGGTCACCTTTGGCTTATGGTTCTGAGGAGGAGGAGTCTGTTAGCACTGAGTCTCCTTTTGAGGAACTGTCCTTTGGGGACGCAATTGCTAGGATGATGGAACACTTTAAGTGGGATTCCTCTCAAGTGTCTGATATTCAGGGTATATATTATGAGTTGTTTCATGTGGATACTCCTAAACCATCAGCAGTTCCTTCTGTGTTGCCTGCCTTGTTAGATACTTTCATTGCTGCTTCCAAGTCACCTGATTCTCAGCCTTCTGCTCCTAAGAAACCTATAAGGTTCCTAAGGATTGTGTATTTTTATTTAAATGTTCTTCTGCTGATCCTGTTGTGGTGTCAGTCTCTTCTGACAAACCTTCTAAACCTTTGCCTTATGATAAGGATAGTAAGGCAATGGGGAGGATTGGTAAAAAATATTACACTGCTTCTACTTTGGCCTTTAGGGCTGTTAATTACCAGATGACCAGGTATTGTCTGGTCTTGATTTCTCAGGCTTGTCAAGTTATTTCTGACCTCCCTGAATCTGAAGGCAAATCATCTGCCTTATCTATTTTAGGTTCTGCTTCTCAATTGGCTCACCACTCTATTAAGTGTAGCTACTGATGCCTCTTCCAGGACTGCAACTTTTGGGTCTGTCATGAGTGTTATTCTTGGCTTCGTCTTCAGTCACTGTCTGAGGACATTAAGGGCAAGTTGTTGGATGCTCCTTTGGAAAATAATATCACTATTCACCCTCTTTTCAGGAAGTTTTTACATTCCTCTGTGTCTTCCTTTCATTTTTAGTTCTCTGCTTTACCCTTTGGCTTCTCTACTACCCCAAGGGTATTCCCAAAATGCCTAGCTCCTGTGATTGCTTTCTGCAGGCTCCAAGACATTCCGATTTTTCCTTATCTAGACAACCTATTACTTCAAGCACGTTTTCCCAGTTGTCTGTTACAGGAGCTGGAGTTCACCATCTCTCTCTCTCTCCTTCAAAGTCTGGGGTTCACTATCAACTTCCAAAAGTCTGTCTTAACTCCCTCTCAGGATCATGTGTATCTGGGATGCAGGATTCAGACAGTGCCAATGCTGGTCACTCTTCCACCTCCAAGCATTTCATTATTGATAGCCTTCTTTCATTCTCTTCTTCCACTGACTGCCATGAAAGTCACGGAGTTTCTTCGGGCCCGGTGATTCATGGCTTCTTCTATTCCACTGCTCCCTTGTGCCAGACTGTATATGCAGAAGCTTCAATGGTACCTCAAGTCAGTTTGGCTGAGGCATTGTCACCGTCTTTTATGCCAAAGATAGTAAATGATTTCAGTGCACCTCTCCTTCTCTGTCTAAAGAAGGAACCTGAGTGGTAGATTCAAGAGTTTGCTCTCAACCCAGGCCCGCCCTTTCAGTCTTCAGTCCCTTCTCACAAACTGTTCACTGATGCCTAAGACATGGGGCAGGAGGCCTCTTTTGGTCACCTGAAAGTTCAGGGTTTCTGCCTTTCCCATCAGAAGTCAGACCATATCAACATCAAATAGATGAGAGATCTAATTCTGGCCCTTCAAGTTTTTTACCCTGTGTTCTCTCCAGGCTCCTTGAAGGTGTACACAGACAATGCTACAGTGATGTGCAGGCTGATCTATAATGTGCGTGTGTGCGTGTGTGTGTGTGTGTGTGTGTGTGTGTGTGTGTGTGTGTGTGTGTGTGTGTGTGTGTGTGTGTGTGTGTGTGTGTGTGTGTGTATGTGTGTGTGTCTGTGTGTGAGTGTGTGCGTATATTATCAAGGGAAATATCAACAAGTAGGGAGGCACAAAATCTAACCTCCTTCAGGCTTGGGAGGTGGCTCTGAGTTATCAGTTAACTCTTCAGGCAGTATACATTCCTTCAGAGTACAGTCTAGTGGCAGATTCTCTGAGCAGGTTGAAATCACAGGCTCACTAATGGATACTTCACAGAGACATGTGTCTGGGCATTATTCATCAGTAGGGAATTTATTTTATTTATTTATTTTACATTTGTTGACCGGGCTAGTCTAGCTGGATATGTATCCATTTTCAGTAGAGGCCCGGGGAGAAAAGCTCCACACAAATACAAACAAAAACAAAAAAAACAAAACAAAAACGTATACAAATAGAAATATATCATTACATGGTAAAAAAGGATTAAAAACCTTATGATACAGTGTAACATTTCAGAGATCAAAGACACTTCAGAAAGTTAACATAGAATATAATCTTTCTTATGGAGGTGAATAGATGCACTCTAGTAAGAGATAAGTACAATAATTTACATCAGACTTGAGGGATTTAAGCAATACATTGAATAAAGTTTGGTTTAGTGATAGTCTTAGTTACACGACTAATTATTAAATGTTAGGAAGAAGGTAGAAGAGGAGAAAAACAGGGTATAGGTGTTGATTAGTCAGGTTTACTACAAGGACATAGCCAGTGACTTTGGAGGTGATTTTTGAGCTTTTGTTTGAAGAGTGGCAATGATGTAGTTAGTGTTATATCACTAGGTAGCAGATTCCAGCTCCTTCCTGCTGTATTAGTAAATAGAGAGTCACCAGCTGTGTTATTAGACTTTGTTAAACTGGCAATGAGTTTACTAGAAGAGCGAAGGGAGTTGAGATTATTATATGGGATTAAAAGTTTTGAGAGTATAGGGGTATAAGTGGGTTGGTACAGTATTTTGTGGGCAATTGTGAGTTGGGGGATTAACAGATGGTTTTGAAATTCCAGCCAGTCTAGTTGTTTCAGGTTAGAACAGTGGTGAGTTCTAAAGGGATTTCCAGTAGCGAATCGGGCAATATTATTGTAGCAAGTTGCAAGTTTGTTAAGGTTAGTTTTCTTAAGGTTAGTAAAAACAGGTGAAGCATACAGAAGAGTTGAGATTAGATGGGAATGAGCGATCTTGGCTCTAGCTGATGTGGTTAAGAAAGACTTAATTCTATATAAGGATCCTATTTTTCTGTTGACTATTTTAATGGTGTTGTTAATATGTTGATCAAAAGAGAGATTATTGTCAATGGTTATTCCTAACAGTTTGGTAGTAGAGTCAGATGAGATGACAGTGGCATTATTTGAAGAGATTGTGAAGTCTAAGGGGGAGGACCTAGTAGTGGGATTAAAGAGAAGGAGTTTAGTTTTTTTGGCATTAAGTAGGAGGTAACGTCTGGTAAACCACGTTTCTACTGTGTTGAAGATGTTTTGAGTAAGGGAAGAAAGTTCAGTTGGAGAGGTAGCTGAGCAAATAAGGGTGGAGTCATCTGCATATTGAATGCAGGTTGCTTGAGGAATTGCTAAATGGAGATCATTAATGAATAAAGAGAAAAGAAGTGGTCCAAGAATGGAGCCCTGAGGGACACCAATGGTGACAGGTAACAAGGAAGAAATTTGATTTTCCCAGAGAACTGCCTGTTGCCTATTGCTGAGGTAAGATCTGAACCAATTAATGGCTAGGTTATCAAAGGAGAGAGATTCAAGAATGTTAATTAGGATGGAATGGTTAACCATGTCGAAAGCTTTAGAGAGGTCGATGAAGAGTGCAGAAGAGAGAAGGTTGTTGTTGCAGTTTCTATTGATAGTGTCTGTAAAGGATAGGAGGGCGGTGGTAGTACTATGATAAGGCCTAAAGCCATGCTGACAGCTTGCTATTATGTTGTGGAGAGAGAGATACTGTAAAAGTTGTTGGTGAATGCATTTCTCCATAATGTTTGCTAAGAGTGATAGGAGAGCAATTGGTCTATAGTTAGAGTAATCGATAGAGTTCCCACCTTTATGTAAAGGGATAATGTGGGAAACTTTCCAGATGTCTGGGATGGTTCCTTCTTGGATTGTCCTATTTATAAGTATAGATATAGGGTATGCGATTACCTTGGCTGCTTTTTGGAGATAAAGAGAAGGAAGCTTGTCAGCAGATGGGGTACAAGGCTTCAGTTTATGAATAAGTCTATAGATGAGAGAGGTAGAGATGGTTGTAGTTTAAAGTTATGGGAGGAGTGTGCTAGGTTGATTGGAAGGTTAGAGTTATCAGTGTTTAGTTGTCTAGCTAGGGATTTTATAGTGTCAGTGAAGAAAGAGTTGAAGGTATTTGCAGTTAGGTGGGGGGTATCTGGATCAGCATCAAGAGGGGTGGGAGTTTTAGAGTTACCTGGGGAAAACAGTCTATTGATACAAGACCAGAACTTTTTTGGATTATTTTGATGAGTTTGTTGAAGTTTACAGTAGTAGTTTTTTTTGTCAGTAATGATTGCTTTTTTAGTAGTATTTCTAAGCTGGTGGAAATGAAGAAGATCAGAGCTATTTCTATGGCATCTCCATTTGGCCCAGACTTTGTTTCTAAGTAGAATTAGATTTTTAGTTTCATTAGAGAGCCATGGGGCTATGTTGGACTTCATTCTGATGGTACGTTTGGGAGCATGTTTGTCAAGAATGGATAAGAAAGTTATATTAAAGTATATTACTGCATTTTCAAGAGGAAGGGATTTTAAGGGGTTCCAGTTGCATTCTCTGAGTTCAGTTTGAAATAAGTCTATGTTAAAATGTTTGGTAGAGCGTATTATTCTAATGGTGGGGAGGTTAGGAAAATCTTTCTTTTCTCTTGTAATATAAGTCAAAGAGTGATCACTGACATCATCTGGCAGGGTTCCTACTTTGTAAGTTTGTTTAACTTTGTTTATGAGTATCCAGTCTAAGATACTCTCTTTTTTATTAGGTTTATTAATTCTTGGGTAGATTTTTTTTTTGCATCCCCACTGAACAGGTAGCTTTCTTTCTTCTCTTTCAGAGTGCCATGCCATCTGTTGTGGAAGATGGGCTCCCTTACTTTTCTTTGGAAGGGTATGTTTCTTTTATGCTTTCCTTCCTCTTCCTCTACTTCCAAAAGTCCTGCAGAAAATTCAGCTGGACTTTACAAAAATCTTGCTAGTGACCCCTTTTTGGCCAAGACAGCACTGGTAACCCCTCTTAACACATCTGGCCAGGAACAATCACCACAAGTTACCTTACCAGTTGAATTTCCTCACACAGGAAAAGGGGTCTCCCAATCCACCCTTATTTGTTTACTTTTCAACTTACACTGTGGGTGATAGTGTTTTGATCCCTTTCAGCCACTTTATTTTCTGAGTATAAGCTCAGAGTTTTACATGAGGCAAGGAAACCCTCAACCAGAAAATCTTATATGTAAAAATGGAAAATAATGTCTGTGTGGTGCCATGTTCTTAACCAGCACCCTTTTTCTCTGGGGGTTATTTGTGTCAGTTGTTCCTGTCTGGCCTAGCCTATTCTTCTGTGAAGGCCCATTTGTCAGCCATTTCTGCTTGTCTGCCCTAAAATCTTCCTTTGGCTTCTCATGTTGAGTTCAAACAATTTTTTAAAGCCGTGCTGCATGTTAGGCCTCCATGGATGCCTATTCCCCCTCCTTGGGACCATAATTGTGTTTTGGAAAAAATTACTCAGGCTCCTTCAGAGCCTGCAGTCTGCTTCTTTGCAACACTATACCTGGAAGACTGTTTTGTTGCTGGATCTTACTTCTGCTTGGAGGGTTTTTGAGCTCCAGACCCTTATCACCAGTTCTCCTTTTTTTAGTTTTTCATAGGGACAGGGAGTCCCTGTGAACTAATCCTTCTTTTATGTCCAAGATAGTAAATGAGTTGTCCTTGAATCAGTCGGTACAACTCTATTCCTTCTTCACGTCTTCTCAGTCTGCTAGTGATAGGGTCTTGTATACCTTGGATTTGCACAGACAGCTCAGGTACTATTTGGATAAAACTAAGGTCATTCATATGTATGATCAGCTTTTTGTTTCCTTTCATCTCAGGACATTGGGTTTGGCTGTTTCTAAGCAAACCATCTCCTCCTGGATATAAAAGGCTATTTCCTTTTGTTATACCTTTTATGGCAAATGTCTGTCTACTTCTGTTAGAGCTCATTCCACTAGAGCTGTTGCCTTGTCTGCTGCCTTCTTCAAGGGGTTAAACACCATTTCCATCCTTGAAGCTGTACTTGGTCTTCAGTGAATACCTTTAGTAAGCATTATAAGTTGGATACTGGTTCTAGAGCTACAGCAGGTTTGGTGAAACCATTTTATATGAGTTTGACGCGGGCTCTTCTCAGCTTTCCACCTCCAGTTCTGCTTCTTGAGCTTTTTTACTCTCTCTTCTGCTTAGAATACTGCAATAGTGATATAGAAGGTCATAGTAGGACATAGTACAGTTGTGTAAAATCTTACCACAACAGTAAATGTACTTTTCTTCACTGTTGCAGTATTTCCTCCCTCCCTCTAACTCCTTCATTTGTTCTGGTTTATTTTTATATTCCCTTCTGGCTGAGGGTTTCCCCTTTTGACTTCTCCTTTTTTCCTTCTGGATTTGCATGGGCTACTTTGTCGTGTGATGACTGTTCTCTTCTGGGCAATTCAGTTCTGGGTAGTTATGTCTGCATGTACCTTTTATGCCCAATGTTCTGTGCTGGGAGCATAAGTGTGACGTATGGTGCATAGAAGATCATAAGGCTTTTGCATACTGGCCAACCGTCAGGCTGCCTTGGGCGGGAGATCCCTTCTGATTTGAATAATGCCACACTGAAGAGAAGGACATTCTACTGTTATGGTAAGAGTTTACACAACTGTACTTTATTTACGTATTTAATTTCCACACACGCACACACACACACACACACACACACACACACACACACACACACACACACACACACACACGCACACACACACACACACACACACACACACACACACACACACACACAAACACACACATAGCCTCACACATACATACATAGAAGCACACATACACATGCGGGCAAGATGATTTTCCTGTTCGCCATCCAGTTGTCCAAGTTGCACTTGAACTGAGTTAGGGAGGAACTCTGCTTTACATGGATTGGGAGCCTGTTCCATAGATCGGATAGTTGATACCTTACAGGCAAGGTAATTGGTCTTTTTTCTTTTTTGCTGGTGCTTAAGTCCATTAGATATGCAGGTGGTCCATAGAGAGAGGCCAAGATAGATTATCCCCCCAAAGCCTGTAGGTCCCTCAAGAGATAAGGGGAAGGGGCTTGGAAGGAGGCTTGATAGAACAGTTCACTTACCACCTGTATTCTTTTTTATGAGGAACCTCTGGAACCTCTCAGTTGTTCCAGTTGCCTGGTTGCTCTGTTGCTATATACCAAAGGGGCATTGTGTACAATGATAGGTCTCTGATGATACAGTGAATACAGTGGGACAATGACTTCCTTAGAATTGAATGCCATAGCTTTGTTTACAAGTTACACAACATAGAATAATTTCCACACTACTGTAGACAAGTGATGGACAAAGGCTAGATTATTATCTGTGTGTGTCCCTAGGTCCTTGACTACTGCGTCATATCTAAGGGGTGTGTTGTCAATATGATAGTTACCAGAGGTTGATGACTTCCTAAAGGATACTAGTATGCATTTCTTGGCATTTAGTTTTCATCCATGGCTCTGACACCAGTTGATTGTCTGTGGCAACCCCTCTTGGAGATCATTTGTGTCAGTGTGAGATTCAATGACAGCTCCTAATTTGTAGTCATCTGCAAATTTAGTCAGCCAGAGACCAATGACACTGGCCTTGACTTCAGAGAAGTAAATGCCAAAAAGGAGGAGTCGAAGGGCTGAAACCTGAGGAAGTCCAATTGTGACTGGCCTCTTTGTAGAGGTGGACTCCCCAGTTCTAACTTCCTGGGTCCTGTCTGTGAACCAGTTGGCTATCTACCAAGTGACTTTTTTTTAATTTATTTATTTAGTTAACATTGGTTTACCAGGAAATTCCGATTTGAGACGAGCCAATTTTCAGCAGATGCCCAGGGAGAAACATTCCAGATGCATGCCTTTCTACAGTGGGAGGAAACCGGAGCACCTAGAGAAAAGCCATACAAATGCAGAGAGGATATGCAGACTCCACCCAGAAGGCAACCCAATCAAGAATCAAACCAGAGAACCTCTTGTTGTGAGGTAACAACATTACCCGCTGCACCACTGTGCCATCCACATACACACATTGACATAAGAGTTTGTACCTATCCTCTTCAGTTTTTCAACAATGCTGAGTGGGGTATTGTGTTAAATGCCTTGGCCAGTACAAGAAGGCAGTGTGAACCATTTTACCCTCATCCATTGCTTTGGTTACCTTCTCAAAGAAGTCCACCAGTTTGAGTAGGCATGATCTGTCCTTGACGAAACCAAACTGGGTTGGATACAGTGTCTGGAGGTTTACTATATCTCTTCAGATCATTTCCATATTAATTATTTCCATGGATTTACATATAAGACTAGTCAAACTTATAGCTCTGTGGTTTCCAGGGTCTGTAGATGGCCTAGCTTTGTGCAGAGGGATGACTGTTGCTGTTGTCCATTCATGAGGCAGGAAGCTTGTTTGAAGGCTACTGTTAAATAGTAATTCCAGAGGCCCTGATAGGTCATGTTTCATTCTATTTAGGAGGCATCCTGGGATATTGTCTGGGCCCATTGATGCAGTGTTCTTGGTCTTAGAGAGAGCATTAGGGATGTGCTCCCTAATGATAGTAGGGGGAGTTATATTTCATGGTATTTTTCTGAGGGAAGGTTGAAGGGGAAAGAGGGGTAAAGTTGCAGTTGAATTTATCAGACAGTAGGTTTCCTATATCTTTTGGCTCAGAATAGGTGGCTCCATTTTCACTGAGCTCTGTACACAATTGTGTATTGTGTTTGAGGTTGCAGACATAACTAAAAAATGCTTTGTGGCTGTCCTTGGCCTGGGAGGCCAAACTTACTACAAAAGTGGGTTTGGTAGACTTTATTTGTCATCTGAGTTGTTTGTTTAGTTTGGTAACAGTGCTTTTATCCTGCTGAGTGCTGCACCTCCTAATTGTTGATGTAATTCTCTTCCTTCTGTTATACAGCCTATTGATTTTTTGATTCCACCAGGGTGGCTTGTTTTTCGAGTTAGTTCTGTACTTCTTCCAGGTGGGTACAGCTGTCTCCGCAGCTATTAACATGCTTGTACAGGGATTCTGTGAGCAGTTCTGCATAGGCAGCAGTGTTCTCAGGGTTTATAGGGGCTTGAAATTTTGCCAGGTTTTCACTTAATAGCAGGAGGTTAGCCTTAGAGTAGTTACTGAATATTCTAGGTTTAACTGGGGGTCCAGGATTTTTTTTTACTTTAAAGGAGATCATTTCATGGTCTGACCTTACCAGGGAAGAATTACACTAAAGGGTATGCAGCACTCTCCCATATTAATGAGGACCATATCCAGTATGGCTGCACCTGCGGTTGGTGTAATAACTATTTGGTTCGGGGAGTTTGTGTTTACAAAATCCAGGAATATCTGTGCCTGTACAACTGGTGTCGTATAGGGTTCCCAGGTAATAGTGGGATAATTAAATTCATCCATGCATATGGTATTGTGTTGGATGGTTAGTATTTCTAATAAGTTTAAATACATGGTATGGGTTTCCTGGGTCATACAGGGGTCCTATAGCTGCCAAGGAAGTGATTGGAATTTGCTTACAGTGATTTGAACATGGAGCAGCACAAGTGCATTGTCCTGTTTGACCACCCTTGAGGTATATTTATTTTTGATGTAAATAGAGACACCTCCACCTTTAGTCCCTCTGTGTAGTAGCTGATCTAAATGTGTGGAAGACATTATAACCTCACACTGTCAGTGTGCTGTAGGTGGTTTTATACCATGTCTAAGGGGCTACACAGACATCAGCAATCTCTAGGATGAAGAGAGCTTCTAGGGAGTGGAATTTTTTGTTTAGACTCTTAGCATTGAGCAGTAATACCTGTAGATTTTCTTGAGTTTGATTTGTTATGTCAGAAGTACTTTCAGTTTGGCATTGCCTAAAAAAGGCCATATGGAGAAGACGATGCTTATATTCGAAAGCTTAGAGGGGAGAGGTGCAGACCATCCCTGGCAAAGCAGCATGGTCTCACCATCTCCTTCCATGCTGACAAATACTACACCCCCTTAGAATGACACCAGAAACTAAGCCAATTATTAAAGTCAGTCATCTTTTGTTCGTATTGTGGCATCATTCTTGTAGAAGGTAAAATGCTGCTCAATGCTAGGCTCATGCCAGCATGAGACACATATAGCAAGAGCTCCATGATGTCTCTTTTCATATAGTCTAGGAAGGTCATTTACTCCCACATGGACTATGACTGAGTCATATTGGTACTTGTGGTCCAATGACCTGAGTGCATGTTTAATGTGGTAGATCCTAGTCCCTGATAAGCAACTGACCATGACTTTCTCCTGGTGAGAAAGACATCAGTGTGTCTCACAATGATGTCTCCAATAACTAGAATGTCAGATTGTGTGGTGGCTTGCCTTATGGGCTTAGAGGTAGAGGCTCCATCAGATGTAGTTCTATGTGTTGATGTGGGTGTTGTTTTGAAAGAGTGCATTTGGGGATATTGAGGTTATTTGTTATGTGCACTTCATCTGGGAGGTCTTGTGATTTAGAAATGTTACGTTTAAGTGCCTCAGCATATGTGGGTCAATATGTCTGCTTTCAATTGTGTGTGATGGGTGCAGAGTGTGTACTACTGACAACGTTATTGACATTAGGAGTACTTTTATGTGAGAACTTTGCCTCCAGTGACATTGTGTAAATACATCTCTCACATACCATATCAGTTTGTTTGAAAATTAACTGGTTGTCAGTAAACAAGAGGCAATTTCTACATTGCCTCAGGATGGCCACATCCACAAAGCTGGTAATGGAGAAAGTGACAAAGTTCATATCCATGGCAATAGACCCTTTTTTATTGATTAGACAGTTGGAGTGAAAATATCAATCAATGGCAGGAGTATACGGCTCTCCGATCTTGTAGCCCAGGTAGGTATGACCGTAGCCCTGAGTAGCATCCTGCCATCACCCAGAATGATACCTCACTACAAGGACAAAATGATTGACTTCAACAATTGGCTAAGCTTCTGATATCATTCTAAGGGGATCCAGTATCTGTCTGCCTGGGACGACATGGTCGACAGACCACAATGCTTTGCCAGAGATGGCTTGCACCTGTTGCCCCCTGGGATTCCAGATACTGGCTAAGGGTCTTGCTGCTCCTATAGTGCTGTTTCTAGGCAAGGTTCAAATGACAAATTCACCACCGTAACAGGAACAGGCACGGAAAAACTGAGGGTAATGCTACTCAATGCTAGAAGTCTAAATCTCAAAATGCACTTACTCGAGGCACTTTTTAAAATGGAGATCATCGATATCTGTGCAGTGACAGAGACCTGGTTCAAGCCTCTAGAAAGCACCCCTGCATTACTAGGCTATAACTCATGCCACACTTTTCAGCCATCTAACCTGGACCAGAACACCAAAGGCGGAGTTGTGTCCATATTCATTAAGGATATCCACACCTCCAAGCTAGTTGTGCAGTATAATGCATCCGAGGTTATCCAAGTGCAACTAACTCTGGGCAAAACTGAAATCCAAATTGCAGCTTGCTACAGATCCCCCACCATGACCCAGGTTTCCCACTCCTCTTTTCTTGATATACTGGAAAATATTAGGGTTCAACCAAACACCCTAATAATGAGTGATTTCAACTACCCCACCATTAACTGGGAAAACTCCTCATGTACCAACGCCTTTGCTCAACGCTTTCTGGAATTCATAAATTCCAATGCCCTGGATCAACCTATCTACACCCCCACCAGGGGCAACAATATCCTAGACCTAGTCATTACCAACATGAGAGACCAGTGTTCCACACCTTAAGTCATCTCCTCGTTGGTCAGATCCGACCATAAGCTAATCACCCTAGATGTCCGCATTCTGCAACCACCCATTAAGGAAACCACAGTAAAAATGTTCTCCAAAGCCAATTTCATGCTTCTTAAGACAGAAGTGGTGAACTTCATGACACCCATGCAGATGGACAATATAGCTACGTTTGCTGAATCCTACACAAATGCACTCTATAAGCACTTACACGAGTGCATGGATTGTGCTATCCCAAACATAACCAAACAGAACCAAGATGCTATCCTCCAAAAAAAGGAAGCTAATTTGGTGTTCCCCTGCCATAAACAAACTCTATAACAGAAGGAAAAAACTGTTCAAAAGACAGTAAAATCCCAAGAGTGGAGGAGCTCCCTGATCAGCCTCAGTAAGAAGCTGCGATTCCTTATAAGATCCTCCAAAGCTAGCTACAAAAACAAAATCACCACTGATTCTAAGGGCAACCACAAAGCATTCTACAGCTATGTCAAGAATCTCAATGGCAAAACCCAGATCTGCTCTGAGTTACAGCACAACAGCATGAAAATTACAGAACCAACTGATATTGCCAGCATCCTGGCAGATAGGTTCAGTGCTAACTTTACCCCCATCTCACCCCCTAAAGGGCCCATATCTATACAGGAAGAATACAGACTCCCTGTAATCACATCTATGCAGGTAAAAGCTGCACTCTAAAACCAAATACACAGCATCCATGGGACTGGACAACATCCCAGGCTTTGTTTTACATGAACTTCAGAACAAACTGGCTCCCCACCTAAGCACCATGTTCAATCATAGTCTCACATCAGGCTTTGTGCCCTCTTAATGGTGCACAGCAACAGTTATCCCACTCTACAAAGGGGGAGCCACCAGTGATCCTGGGAACTATCGCCCTATTAGCCTGATGAGCCTGGTCTGCAAGGCCATGGAATATATCATCATGGAACTCATAAATAAAAACGTTGGTAACCTCCAAACTCTGGACCTCACCCAGTTTGGGTTTGTGAAAGGCAGATCATGCCTTCGGAACCTGATCAACTTCTTTGAGGCAGTCATCAAAGCTGTAGATGAGGGTAAGGTGGTTCACACAGCCTATCTTGACCTTGCCAAGGCTTTCAACACTATCTCCCATTCTGGAATTATAGCTAAACTCACTAAACTAGGTATAAATCCCTATGTCACAAGATGGGTTACCAAATGGCTCACTGACAGAACCCACAGTGTAAAAGTTGCAGACTCCAAATCTGACTTCAAACCAGTGACAAGTGGAGTATCACAGGGTTCCATCCTGGGACCTCTCCTGCTTGGTATCTACTTCTCTGAAGTACAGGCTAACACAGAAGGGCTTTGGTTAATGAAGTTCACAGATGACTATAGACTAGGAGCCATTGTCGAGTCCCCAAATGATGTGGACATCCTACAGAAGGGCCTCACTGAGACAGATGCCTTGTGTCAGAGGCATGGCCTCAAGCTCAATGCCAAAAAGTACATTGTCATCCCCATTGGTAAAAACTCTGTACCCATGAACTACCACATAAACGGCAGTCTACTTAATGCCAAATGTGTGATAAGAGACCTTGGGATCCAAGTGGACAGTAGTCTCTCCTTTGATAATCACATCACCACAGTAGTCAGGAAATCCTTCGATGTGGCACACCTCATCACAAAAGGGATCTCATCAAGGAAAAAAGAGGTCATTGTTCCCCTCTACTCGGCACTCATTAGACCCATTATAGAGTACAACACCCCTTTTGGAATGTACCTCACAAGACATCTGCAGCAGCTGGAAAGGTCACTCTGTAACATATTGCCTACTCCAAAGAAATCTCTGCCTAACATATAAAGCTATGCTAAACCCAGAGCTGTTGGACATGCTACACCTAAAGAAATCCCAATCCCTCCAAGCTACATGCTCTAGGGACCTAAACCTTGTCACCACAATAAATAGGACATGCTGGAGGGATAAATTTCTGTCCCAGAGACTTTCTATACTCTGGAACAAGCTACCCATCTATGTCAAGCAAAGTTCCTCATTAGCACTCTTCAAGAAGAATCTTGATGAGTGGATGGGAAATAGGAAATACACTCCGGGGATCACTTCTGTGGCTCTGCTCAACAGAGGCACAGGAAATTAACCTTCTTGGGTAGTGTAAGACAGGTAACCTTGTTGGCTAGGCATACTTAGGCCCTTGGGCCTATAACCTAGTACCTACCTATGAACCTATGAACTATGTGAACAGTGCTTGTCAGTGAAAACTAGTTGTCCTGTGTGCAGCTAGGTACTGGACAAAAGTTCAATTGTGCTTTTACAGGAAAAATGTCAATCAAGGTGTTTGAGTTGCACAGAGCACTGTCAATCACTTGAGGGGAAACTAATACATAGACCCTGAAAATTTAAGTATGAAGTATTTAGGCAGATATTCTGAAGTTAGAAAGAAATCAAGCAGCATTTACTGAAAAGAAAGAATTAGCTTGTCAAGAATGATGAAAAGAGGGGAGTCGCATGAATGGCTACTACCTTGCTACTACTAATGCTGGTCTCACCACAGCTTCACTGTACTGGGATACAATCCTCCTTTACTCCTTCTACTACCAAAAGTAAAATGTTAGCACCAATCCCAAGATAAGAAGTAGGGCACAGTCTGTTTGGTGATCCACAGTCTCATCCCAGATGATGCAAGGGCCTGTAGGCTTGTTGTAGCCTTTTCCTGGTAGATGCCTTGAATAACAACCAGACCAATCAGAAACGTTAAACACAAACACTCACTGGCCAACCAGAAACAGGCAGGAATCAATACACTCTGCTCCTTCTCTCATCAAAAGCAGAATATAAGCACAAATTTCATGCTGTCACCTATAAAGCAGTTATTAGGTTTTCTGGTAATCAGCAGTCTCCAGGAAATAATGTCCCTGTGCTCTTTCTCTCACCAAGAGAAAACAAGAGCACTAATCCCAAGATGACTGCTGTTTGGGCAGTTTCTTTCCATCTCTTTCAACATTCTGGTTTAGAAGCCGCACTTGCTCTTGTTTCCCACCTTTCCTGTAACTAGCCTAGTCCAGATACAGAGTTGCTGTATCCCGGACTGTTGGTAAGCTTCTGAGCCCCGCAAGCCTTTCTGTGTTGGAAGAAAGCCTTCTAGCTTATCAGTGGGAGTGCTAAGCAATAGGTAGCCTGTCTACCACGAGAGGAGAGGTTCTTGGCCCAGAAATGATAGTTTATTGACCATTTGGACAGTTGACCATTTGTCTCTTTCAACTTTCTGGTTTAAAAGACCAAATCTGTGCTTGTTTCCCATCTTTACTGTAACTAACCTACTGGGTAACACTAGAAAGTCTTAAACTGATACAAGCCTTCTAGCTTAGAAGAGAGACTTTGGAGTGATTAAGTATCAGTTTTCTGTACTTTCTTGCTGTACTTAACTGTTTTCCGCCTAAACGCAGATTTTCCAGCATTTATTGTGATTTAAAAGCTTGTTTTTTTCACATAATGTACTTATTTGACTGACTGCACTTTTAAAAAGTTGTTTTTTGTTTAAATAATCTGTTTAACTGTTGTAGGCTACACACTAAAGTGTGATAGCCTCTTCTGATCATTTGTAGTTGTTTAAAGCTGTTTTAAGTGTATTTCTTACTGTTTTTGCCTTATCTTTTCAAAAAAAAAAAAATTCCTTGTTTCCCACCTTTCTAAGCTAGTATAGTCCAGTTTTCAGGCTAGTGCTGAATTCAGGGCTGTGATACTAGTTTCTGAGTTGCCCATACCTTACTTGGATAGAAGGAAGTTTCTCTGTTCACCTGTGAGAGAGGGGAGCTTTGAGCAACCTATCTGTCCTTGGAGGAATGGTTCCAGCCCAGAAGTTAGTAGTTTATTGGCCATTTAGGGCTAATTTCTATCTCTTTCATTTCCCTACTATAAAAACCATGTTTGCACAGTTTTGCGCACCGGGCAGTGCTAGTTAGCTATGGTTAAATTATTCCCAGCTCCACAAGTCTCCTCTTCAGTTTTCCCTTGAAACTAGTCTAACTCTGAACCTTAGCACTCAAAAAGCATCTTACAGCCCAGCACTTGCTCAGACCTAATAGCAAGCACTAATATACCCTGACCCTGATTGCCCAGCAGGGCAAGGCTCTTTATTCACCCCTCACCAACCAAGTGACTAAGCAGCTCACCCTATTATTCAGGCATGACCAAAGGGCGACTTCAGGTGCATTCTCCAGTCCAGCTGGTGAATCTGGGTATCCTGAGGCAATGTTACAACTTCCTCATGTACACAGATAACCCTCTCCTCCTACCACAAAACACTAACATATGCAAAAGATGCAATTATACAGCCAAATTGGAAGCTAAGCTGTCTCCACCCAAGACTGGAACAGACAGTCAAGAGGAGAAGGTTAACACTTGCACCACACCTCCAGCCGCACACAGACCTACTAAAACAGCATTGGCAAAATATACACATAAATACACAAAATCATAATCAGAGGCTCTAAATAAAAACCTGCAAAAGCATCAGAGATCTCCAAAGCAGACACCCAAACAACCTGCACTTCCCATCACAAACCAGACAGCACATAAAACACAAAATCAGTGTGCCGCACAATCACAGTCCTTAAGGCGAAATAACATACCTAACACACTAGTAATAGGTGACTCTATAGTCAGGCACACTGATGTCCCACTCACTAGGCTGGACAAGTAGAAGATTACTGTTAGCTGCCTGTCGGGAGCCAGAATCCGCCACATAACACAAGTATTCAGGTCACTCCAGGACAAGTACAAATATGACTCTGTCATTGTTCATGTTGGTGTGAATGACCTGAGATGTACCTCTCTGGACTACATTAAAAGAGACATGGAAGAGCTCTCTGATCAGGCTGGTATGACCATGACCCTGAGTAGCATCCTGCCCTCACCAAGAATGATACCTCAGTATAAAGAAAAAAATATAAATTTTACCAAATGGCTAAGCTTCTGGTGTCATACAAAGGGGATCCATTGTCTGTCAACGTGGGACGACATGCTCGACAAGCCACGTTGCTTCACAAGAGATGGCTTGCACCTGTCACCTCTAGGCTTTCAAATACTGGCCAAGGCTCTTGCTGCTCCCATAGTGCCTTTTTAGGCAAGGCTCAAAAGTCAAACCCACCTCCATAAACAACACAATTTACAAAAAACTGAGGGTTATGCTACGCAACGTCAGGAGTTTAAATCTCAAAATGCACGTGCTCGAAGCATTCCTCAATATGGAGAACATCGACATCTGTGCAGTAACTGAAACCTGGTTTAAGGCTCCAGAGAGCACCCCAGCACTACCGGGCTACAACTCATACCACATGTTTCGGACACAGAACATGGACCAAAACATAAAAGGAGGGAGTGTATCCATATTCATCAAGGATACCTACACCTCCAGGTTAGTGGCGCAGCATGATACCTCTGAGATCAAACATGTGCAACTAACATTGGGCAAATCTACAATGCAAATTGTGTCCTGTTACAGATCACCCTCCATGACCCAGGACCACCATTCCACCTTTCTGGAGACACTGGAAAATATGAAGGTCCTACCGAACACCCTGATATTGGGCGATTTCACTTACCCTACCATTCACTGGGAAAAATACTTGAGTACAAATTCCCAGTCCCAGTGCTTCCTGGAATTCATCAACTCAAACACTCTGGATCAGCTGGTAAACTCCCCTACCAGAAGGGAAAACATATTGGACCTGGTTATCACCAACATGGGCGACAGGTGTTCCACACCGGAGGTCAACCCGTCACTGTTTAGATCAGACCATAAACTAATCACTCTGGATATCCACACCCCACCACCACCTCCAACTAAGGAAACCACAGTAAAAAATCTTTCTAAAGCAAACTTCACCTTACTTGAGACAGAGGTGGTAAGTTTCACAGCCCCCACGCTAAAGGATAATGCTGCCCAAGATGCAGAAACCTTTACAAATGCACTCTATGAGCACCTACAGGGATGCATGGATCGTGTCATCCCTAACAAAACCAAGACTCACTCCTCTAAGAGAAGGAACCAGTTTGGTGGACCCCTGCAATAAACAGGCTATACAATAGAAGGAGGAAACTAGTTCAGAAAAAAAGCAACCCCCAAGAAGGAAAGACATCCCTGATCAGTATCACTAAGAAACTATGATCCCTCATGAAATCATCCAAGGCTAACTTCAAAAGTAAAATAGCCAAGGATTCAAAAGATAACCACAAAGCCTTCTTTAGCTATGTTAAGAATCTAAGTGGCAACTTGCAGATATGCAATGAACTAGTGCAAAATAGCACAAAATATACTGAACCTGCTGATATTGCCAACATCCTGGCAGATGGATTCAGTGCAAACTTCACCCCACTCTCACCTCTAAAAGGGCCCACAACAATACTGAAAAAGTGTAGTGTCCCAAAAATCACAGATGCACAGGTGAAAACAGCCCTTTCAAAAGCCAAAAATTCAACGTCACTGGGACCAGATGGTGTCCAGGCTGCGTCTTGCACGAACTACAGAACGAATTAACCTCCACTGTTCAACCTTAGCCTCTCCACAGGCTGCATGCTCACAGAATGGCGCAAAGCAACAGTTATTCCTCTCCACAAAGGAGGGGCCACAACTGACCCTGGTAACTATCACCCCATAAGCCTGACTAGCCTGGTCTGCAAGGCTATGGAGTGCATCATCATGGAACTTATTAACAAAGACATTGGGAACCTCCAAACACTTGACCCGACCCAGTTCGGCTTTGTTAAGGGCAGATCATCCCTACTAAACCTGGTTGACATCTTGAGGCCAGTCACCAAGGCCATAGATGAGAAAAAGGTGGTTCACACAGCCTACCTTGACCTCGCCAAGGCTTTCAATACCATTCCCCACTTGGGTATTACAGAAAAACTCACCAGCCTGAACATAAACCCTTATGTCATGAGATGGGTTGCCAACTGGCTTACAGACAGAACTCTCACGGTAAGAATAGCGGGCTCCAGGTCCAACTCTAAACCAGTCACAAGTAGTGTCCCACAAGGCTCATTCCTGGGACCCCTACTGTTCGGCATATACTTCTCAGAAGTACATGCAAACACAGGAGGACTATGGCTAACCAAGTTTGCCAATGACTGCAAACTGGGAGCCATCATTGACTCTCTGGCTGACAGGGACATCCTCCAAAAGGGCCTTATTGAGACGAACACCTGGTATCAAAGTCATGGCCTCAAGCTAAATACCAAAAAATGCATAGTCATCCTATTTGTGAAAAACAAAGCACCCATGAATTACCACATAGGTGGAAGCCCCCTAAATACAGAAGAGGTAATAAGAGGTCTGGGGACCCAGGTAGATAGTAATCTCTCTTTTGACAATCATATTGCCAAAGTAGTTAGGAAATCCTTATATGTGGCCCATCTAATCCTTGACTTTATTCTTAAAGTAAGAGGCAGTCCCAAGAAACCTATAAAACAATATCCAGTAAAGAAAGAGGCAAAACAGGCAATACTAAATACTGTGAAAGCTTTACAAGCTCAAGGGATTGTGTGAAAAATCAGTTTACCAGGTAACAGTCCATACTGGCCTATGCAGAAGCCAGAAGGAAGTTATAATCTCACTTTTGATTACCAAGAACTTAATAAGGTGATACCTCATTTTTTGCTAATAGTAGGTAACATGCCTAATCTTATTGCTCATATTCAAGAAAAAAATGAAAATTGTCTCCACATTAGAGGTGAGTACTGGTTTCTGGACCATCACTCTGGATGAAGACTCACAATGGAAATTTGCTTTTACTGTAGGTCAACAATCTACTTGGGCAAGAATGCCTCAGGGCTTTCATAATGCTCCAACAGTTTTTCATTATGTAATGCAGGAAATATTAAAACCACTGTAATGTAGACTTTCTATTATTCAATATGTAGATGACATACTAATAGGAACAGAAACTGAAAAGCAGCACTTAATGCACTGGCAGGAATTTTGCAAGCAATAGTACAAGCAGGATTAAAACTGAACCCTAAAAAGAGTCAGTTTATGAAAAAACTCTGTTATATTTTTGGGTGTCATGGTATCAACAGGACAAAGAAGCAATAGTGAAGACAAAAAACAAGTGATCAGAGAATTGCCAATTCCAGTTGCTGTCACAGGATTAAGGCACGCCCTAGGAATGTCTGGATTCTCAAGAGAATGGATACCAGATTATACAGGAAAAACAAAACCCTTGACTGATATGCTTAAAGGAAACAAGAAGGGAGATGAATCTCTCATTTGGAATGATGAGTCACTAGCAGCTTTCTCTAAGGTGAAAGAAGAACTCATTTCTGCACCTACTTTGGGCATCCCATTGTAACAATTGTTAATATCTGCTATGACTTCTTGGATGGAACAGATGCTAGTTATCTATTGAATGTGCAATGTCCTTCATCTGTAACTATGTTTGTAATATTGTAATTGCTAGGATTCTTCATCTGTAACTATGTCTGTAATATTTTAATTATGAGCTTTTCTCCCCGGCCTCTGCTAAAAATGGACCTGCATCCAGTCAGACTTTCCCGGTCAACAAATGTAAATAAATAAATAAACAATAATAAAGAGTTCATTATACAGTTTGGACACAATGGTCTAGCTATGATGGCCATAGTGTTGAAAAAGAGGGGATCTCAGTATCAGGTTTTGGGTTATTATCCCTATGAGTCCAGGTGAGAAAGGAATGAGAGAATGTGAGAAGCAAGCCATCATAGCAGAATGGTCTACTGAAGTAACACACCATATGATTTAGGGCTCTCCACTTGTGCTACAGACCAAACATACTCTAGTTACATGTTAGAAGGAAATTCAAAGGGCATGAATAATGCACAGCTCAGTAGAATCACTGCAAGTTTTGCAAGCCAGGAAGGAGGAATTAGAGTAATAATCCTTCAGATTAAGTTTTTACCAGCACTGTTCAATTACAAAGGAAAATCTCATTAATGTCCTGACAGGGAAAATGAAGAGGAACATTTAAGGGTGGCCACCCAAACTATTGAAGGAACATCAGATTAGTATACAGATGGATCTGGATACTGGAGGAGCTCTGAAAGATGGTGTTTTGTGACAGGATGGGGAATATACAATGCAGACAAAAGAACAAAAGAAAGGTAGTCTCACAGGAGATGCTCAGTACAAAGGGCTAAACTAGAAGCAGTTAAACAAGCTTTGTTATTGCCCAGACCTGTAAACATTTATACAGGCAGTGAGTATTTAATCCAGGTTTTAACATCATCTCTTCCTGTATGGCCAAGAAGATGATTGATTACAGCTGATGGTAAACCGGTCAGTCATCAGGAAGTGTTAACAGAAATTTGGAGTTTTATAAAATATAACAATCCTTCTCCAGTAAGTATAAATAAGGTCAAATCTCACACCAAAAATGAAGTGGACAGTCAGTCTAATAAAATAGTAGACCAGCTAGCAAAAGAAGGGGCCCTTGACTCTAAACAAACATATCCATTACAAAATGTTCCTCAGTACTGGCCATGGGAAGTAAATATCATGAAAGAAAAACAAACAAGTGAAATGGTACAAAATATTTTGAATAAGTACCAAATACAAATGGACTTACCTCTAAAATCTTTATCTTTACATTGTACAGCTTACTTCTGTAAAGATCAATGTACAGAGTATGAACATAGAGTGGAAATTGAGGTAGATAAAATCACTCAAATTCAATGTGATGAGATCATTATAACAGCTACTATATGTGTATTAACAGTAATAGGAACAGACAAAATGAAACCGTCATGGGGTAGTGATTTGGAACAAGGTGCTCATATGACCTTAAATGCAAAAACAAACAAAAATAGTCAACAGTTAGGAAGATTCATAAAAATTCTGAGAGGACAGCCAAACATCATCAAGAAAGATAAAATAGAGGAATTTGAAATAATATAAGGAAGTGAATGGAAATGGGTTAGGTTTCCAGAACTTTGGACAGTACCAAGACAATTCAAAAAAGATCCTTTACATAGAGTACAAACAATTGAGTCTGAAAAAGGAAAAATGTTGTTGACCCCTATTATCATAATTTCCTAGGTCATCCAGGAAGGGAAAGACTACAACAAATTGTTAGTTCTAGATTTAAATGGGAAGGAATGACAACATACATCCAAACCCATATAGATAGATGTGTCACATGTGCCATGCATAATGTAGGAAAACGAAATAGGAGGAAACAATATAGGCTCCCACAAGCATTGGGACCCTGGGAAAGGGTACAAATGGACTTTGTAGGACCTCTTCCAACAGCACCAGGAAGTTTCTGTTTCCTACTTACCCTGACAGATGACTATACTGCATGCGTGGAAGCTCAGCCAAAAAAAAAGGAAGATGCCAACTCAGTCGTTAGAATACTAAGTGAAAGGATCATCCCAACATGTGGAGTACCCTGAGCAATATATAGTGACCAAGAGACTCACTTCACTGGAAAGGTAACAAAACAAATGTGCAAAACTTGGGGAATGAAGCAAAGGTTTCATACTCCGTATCATCCTCAGAGTTCTGGAAAAGCAGAAAGAGCTAACAGAACTCTGAAGGAAGGATTAAAGAAAATGATTTCTGAGTATGGGAATCATTGGGTAAAACATTTACCCAGCATTTTGATTAAGATGCGAAATTCTCCTCAAAGATCCAGGTTAGCGCCACATGAATTAATGACAGGCCATCCTTTGAACTTACAAGCAGGAGAAATCCCTTATGGAATGTCATTAGAAGAAACAAAATTGCAGGACCAGCTTCAAGACCAAATCAGTTGTGCAAAAGAGAAATTATGGGAAGATGGACAAACCCATAACTTAGAACTCTGCAAGCAAAATGAGATTTGGGAATCGAGGGAGGTACAATTGGAACAAGGAGATCTTGTAATGGTTCACCAATCTGGAAACACAAGTAAATGGGATTCAAAATGGATAGGACCCTACATTGTTAACAAAGTGGGGTTAGTGGCTATACAAGTCCAGCCATATAAAAATCAGCCAACAAAAATGGTTGGATTCATAAAGATCATGTTAAAAGATTAAAATGTAGGGGAAAATTAATTTAATTATGAATATAATAACAGATATAAAGGGAAACAATATCAGATAAAACTAATAAGAATATGATTCTTTTCTCTTATAGGCAATTTTGAGAAGAAAAGACTGAATCATGAAAATCCTGATATTAATTGTGATCCTGACAAGTTTTTACTCCCCAACACAAGGAAAAGTGGACTTTGATACCTTTACCAAATCACTGCGAATATACTTAGAAACTTTTAATGCTAAAGAATGTTAGATATGTGCTGAGATACTATAAGATGTGAACAGTGGAATTCCATTACTACCTATTCCATTTACTCTTCTGGAAATGTTGAACCTCACAGACCAAAACTGGGTTCCAAGAAATGACTCTATCCCAAAGACACACCCTTCCTTGAGGCTTGTCCATACAAATGTGACTGCTGGTGTTTGTTTACAAGGAGAAGGGAAACTTTATCACCCATTTATTGGGAAAAGTTCTTGCAGCATCATCAATGTTACCCGAAATACCAGTGAACAGTGTTTTGAATGTTTTAGCAATGAAACTTGCTGGACATTTAAAAGAGCTAAAATTAAACATTGGGTTACATGGATGGTTCCAGTTCGAGCAGGCATACATTACATATATGGTAAAAAAGACTACAAATAGCTTCCTGAGAACTGGAGTGGATTGTGTTATTTGGGACATGTAATTCCATCTGTTAGACATACTACAACAGTCCCTAATTCTAATATTAGAAATGTTAGATTGAAAAGACATATTGACATAGGAAAAAAATGGATGTAGGAGATGATGCCTTAGCAGGAGCATCAATCTTTCCATTCTATGGAGCAAGAAAGGCTACTTCAGAAATTAGAAAACTGGCAGGTCTATTAGTGGAATTAAGTCACCATAGAAATGACTGCCACGAGAACTGTAATTCTCTATAGAACCGCATGGCATTAGATCTTGTTCTTGCTAGTAAATGTGGAAATTGTGCATTTCTAGGAGAGGAATGTTGTACTTATATTCCTGATACTGAACCTGAAACCAGGAGCCACCTCAAGCTAAATGAGGGAATTCCTCAAAGAGCACAAATAGAAAAAGAAACATGGTTCTCTTGGCTGAGTGGTTCTATCACTGGCTGGGGAGGAAAATAATGCAGCTTATGCTAGTCATAGTTTGCATTTTAGGATGTATAAGTCTAATAATTATTGTAATCAATGTGGAATTGAATGTGTAAGACAAGCAGTACAGGTTTTGACACTGGACCAAGTTCATCAGGTCCAAGATATCGTATGATTTATGAAGTACTCTGAACCAATGAAGCTTGATAATATTCACTAAATAAAATCAACAAACATGAGTCCTCATATATGTCCAGGGGGAACTGTTATAGCACTGGGATCTCAAGCAACTTTGAGACACCAGCTTACGAAATCTTCCTTGAGCAACATGTGTGAATAATCTTTTGTAAGAATGTCAGTGACTGCAAACATGACAGGAATTAATAAAAACAAAAGCTGCAAGGAAATGCAATGTCTGGCTAAAATGGCATCAGCTAAGATAAGATAGTGCTTATGAATAATTCCTCTCTTTATCAAGGCATAATAGCCAATAAGAATAGATATTTATAAGGAAAATATTTCATCTACTAGTCAGATGTAAACCAGCTATAAGATTTTGCAGTGGTTCTTAGAACTGCCAGCTCAGCCTGCTAGTAAAAAAGTAATGTCTTTTCCCAGTTAGGGGTCGCCACAGCAGAACACCGATCCGCTTATGATTGGCAGTAGATTTTTACAGTGCCGAGGTGCCAGCCCGACACCCAACCTTAAATGAATGCACACCCATTCACGCACGCACCCACCTGCATGTCTTTAAACATCACTCAACCATGGGGAGGACATGCAGACTCCACACAGAAGGCGCTCCAGCTGAGAATCAAACCGGAGAACCTCTTGTTGTGAGGCGACAACTCTAACCACTGTACCACTGCAGCCTGCTATTAGAGTAAAAATAACATGAAAAAGGTCACAGCAGACAGGAACAAGGGTCACACACTGACACACTCTGATGTATTGTAACAGCAGGGAATGGTTCTTCCATTAGAAGATTAATAAACATGTATTAAACAGTAATTTTCTATTTCTATCAAAACATTCCTAAACCATATGTGTAAAGAATAAAGAAAATGTAAAATACATGTTCTGTAAAATGTACATATATATTTACAAATATCAAAGAATAAGAAAATGTATATTCTTCTATTTCATACGTTATCTATAGAATGAAGGACCGGAGCAGATGTTGTGCCTGCATATATGTGCTGTAGATTTTATGTGAAGTTTTCAGTTAGCTTTTGTATTACTTTGTAAGTTGCAAACTTTTATTCAGTCTGAATCATTCAACAGTAATAATAATAATATAAATATTAACTGCAGCTGTAGCAACAATAAATAGTCTTTGTTATTAGGAAGATTAAACAATTAAGAAAATATCAAACCCAAAACCAAAAAAGTACAATTCCCATTCCAGTAGAATGCAACAAGTAAATCAAAGAGGCAAATGACCAGCATGCATAAAACAGGATACATTTATTTAATAAAACAAATATAAATGAGAGAATAGTAAACGCTTTCGTATAGTGCAACTATGCTTCATCAGACATAACAAGAATCATTAACTGTTCACTTTTTAAAAATAGCAGCATCCAATCCTAATCCTGACTTAATTAAACAATTAATTATCCTTCTTACTGAGAAAGTTGTGTGTATACACCATGTTTTTACAAACATGTATCAATTTATAATACATTCCAACTTAAAACTATATTGTATTTAATGCATAAAACACAATTACCTGAAATACGTAGCAACATTTTTAAAACTGCATAATCTAAAATAGTATCAATCCACATATATGTCTTTCACATATCAAAATCTCGTGAGTTTTCATTCGCTTCAAAAGTGTTAAATGACACTATGGTCTATAGGTGAGATCTGTGTGGTTTTGAACAGATCACCGCTTCTCTAAATTCATAAGTGTTAGGGCCTTTTTGATTTTGATAATTGTGTCTTTACCTTAATCATTAATTATTTGGTTATACTCATTTAAGCTTGATTTTATCATAAACAGATATATATGCTATTTAGCATCACTGGTGAAGACAAGTTTGGTTTTAGTGGTAGAACGCTAGTCATTTATAAGTTTTAACATGCATGCTTTATGCACTTCTAGAAATCGATATAAGTGCTAGAGCTTCTCCTGGTTTAGGTAATTGTGTTTTTAGCCTTTGCATTGTGCGATTATTTTGGTTATGTTCACTTGAGTGTGTATTTAGTTAGACTGCAGTGGTGGTGCTGCGGTAGCGTTGTCGCGTCACAGTTAGACGTTGCCCCTCGATTCTCAGTTAGAGCATCTTCTGTGTGTCGACATGTGTGAATGTGTGTTCCTTCGTTGAAGGTTGTGCGTTAAGCCCGGCAAGCCAGCACGTAAAAATCTACTGCCAGTCATTAGCGGACCGGAGTTCCGCTGTGGTGACCCCTAACCGGGAAAAGCCGAAAGACACAAACAAACAAGTGTGTATTTATTTATTATAAAATAGATATATGCTACATAGCATCTCTGGCAGAAACATATTTGATTTTAGTGAAGGGGCGCTAATCTTTAAAAGTTTTAATTTGTATGTATTTTGCATTTCCTAAAGTTGATATTTATTAGTATGTATTCAAGTGTTTTTTTCATCTATTTGGCTTGGTTTTAGTTTGAATTGTCTGTTGTCCTGGTAACTTTAACACTTTTTAAGTGAATGAAAACTCACAAGATTTTGATATGTGAAAGACATACGGTGGTGGTGCTGCGGTAGCGTTGTCGCCTCATAGTAAGACGCTGTCCGGTTCGATTCTCAGCTAGAGCGTCTTCTGCGTGGAGACATGCATGAATGGGCGTACCTTCATTGAAGGTTGTGCGTCAGGCCTGGCAAGCTGGTACGTAAAAATCAACTGCCAATCATTAGCAGACCGGAGTTCCGAAAGACATGAACAAACAATATATGTAGACTGATACTATTTTATATTATGCAGTTTTAGAAATTCTGCTACATATTGCAGGTAATTGTGTTTTTATGCATTAAATACAATATAGTTGCAAGTTGGAATGTATTATAAATTGATACATGTTTGTAAAAATGTGATGTATACACACTCGACTTTCTCAGTAGGAAGAACAATTAATTGTTTAATTAAGTAAGGATTAGGATTGGACGCTGCTATTTTTAAAAAGTGAACAGTTAATGATTCTTGTTATGTCTGATGAAGCATAGTTACACTACGAGAAAGCGCTTATCACTTTCTCGTTTATTTTTGTTTTATTAAATAAATGTATCCCATTTTATGCCATGCTGGTCATTTGCCTGTCTGAGTTAAGAAAATATGATAAAGCTAAGCAAGAAATGCTTGCGTTTGTACTCTCGATAAAAAAAAAAACTGTCTTAACTGCACTTTTGAATATAACTGCATGACCAGATTAGGACACAGCATATGTCTAAGAAGGTAGGACTACATCTTTCAAGACAGTATATACTAAACAAAGTGATTGCTTATAATCTTTGTCAGACACCTGACAGATAAACTGTACTGATCCAACTGAGGTGCTTTGCTTGCTTATCATTTCTCTTTCTTGTTATTCTAACTGCCTGTAGTTTTCCTCATAGACCCAGTGCTTGTACATACTACTACAGAAACTAAAACATGGCTTTCTAACTCACAACTTATGCTCACCCCCCTCCCAAAAAAAGTACCACTACTTTTTTCACGAAATCGCTCTCTCGTGAAAAAAAAATTAAAAATCCTTTAGGATCATAGGACCATAGGAGGTTACTAGGATAATGGCAATGGGGCCCTTAGAAGCCTTGCAAAGAGTTTATCTCCAAAAAATAAACCTCAGATAGCACTTGTCACCCCTGTCAATAAGGGACACAGGTGAAACCCCTGGGACAAATTTGTGGTTTCCCATCCACTCATCAAGGTTTCACTTGAAGAGGGTTAGCGACATAGTCTGTTTGATCTGTATGGGAAGTCTTTTCCAGAGATGGGGCAGCCTCTGGGAGACAAACCTGTCTCTCCAGCAGGTTTTGTTAATGTTGTGTATTAGATTTAGGCCTTTTGAGTGGGCAATGCGCAAGGAATTAGACTTATGGATATGGAGCATCTGTAATAGGGCAGGGTCCAAGATTGCCTTGTAGGTAAGACACAGATCACCTCTGAGCAATCTGTACAATACTGAGTAGAGTGATAGTGATTTTAGCCTGTCCAATTAGGACAGGTGTTGGGGGCCATGGATTCTCATTGTGAGTTATTCCTGTGGCCTTTCCAACTGGTGTAAGTATTTGGAGAGGTACATACCAAACAGGTCCTAATGAGAGAGGAGTACAGAGAGGTATTAACCTCCTTTTTTCTGGATGCAATCCCTTTACTTATGAGGTGAACCAAGTAAAAGTCTTTTATGATCACTGCCGCTACATGATGGTCAAATGTGAGATTGTTGCCAGCTTGTGTACCCAGGTCTCATACCACGGGTTGTGTGCTTAGCGGCTTGCTACCGATGTGGCAATCATTAGGGCCACGATTTTGCCAAATGGTATCATAATATATTTTATTTTGCATTTAACTTAAGGCCATGACTTTGGCACCAGTCATTTATTGCTGTGAGACCCTCTTGTAGTATGTTAACATAATTTGGGGAGTCAATGACAGCACCCAACTTACAGTCATCCCCAAACTTGATCAGCCACAGTCCTTTTGTCTTTGCCTGGACCACTGAGAAGTAGATGCCAAACAGCAGGGATCCCAGGACAGATCCCTGGGAAATACTATTAGTGACAGGTCTGCTGTTGGAGGGGGAGGTACGTATTTTGACCTTGTGGGGCCTATCGGTGAGCCAGTTGGCCACCCACCTGATGAGATATGGATTTACGCTAAGTTGTGTTAGCTTTTTAATGATACCTGAGTGGGGGATTGTGTCAAAGGCTTTGGCCAACTCAAGGTAAGCTCTGTGTACTGACTTTCCCCTCATCTAAGGCCTTGGTGACTGTCTTAAAAAAGTCAATTAGCTTCAACAGGCAAGATCTGCCCTTGAGGAATCCGAACTGGGTGGGGTCAAGTGCTTGGAGATTGTCTATGTCCTTGTTTACAAGGTCCATAATAATATGCTCCATTGCTTTACAGATCAGACCTGTCAAGTTAATGAGGCAATAGTTTCCAGGGTAAGTAGTAGCACCACCTTTGTGCAAGGGGATGACAATGGCAGTCTTCTACTCTGCAGGAATTAAGCCTGTACATAGACTGTGGTTGAATAGGGTGCTCAATGGTGAAGCTAGTTCTTGCTGGAGTTGGTGCAGGATACAGCCTGGGATGCTATTAGGTCCCATAGAAACTAGTTCTTTGCCTTGGATAGGGTCTTTAAAACTTGATCCATGGAGATGTGAGGTGCAGGACAAGTATCAGGAATGTCAATTGGGCCTTTGTAGGGGTAGAGGAGGTGAAGTTCGCACTGAACCTACCTGCTAGCAGGTTGGTTAAGTTAACAGGATCAGTGTAAGTAGTACCATTAAGTACTAATTCACAACAAACCTGGGCTTTTTTCATGGAGGTTCCTGACATAGCTGAAGAAGGCTTTGTGGTTTTCCTTTGTTTCGGAGGCTAGTTTCAATTCATCATTGGCTTTGGAGGTTTTCACTAGTGATCTAATTTGCTTGCTGAGGCTAAGAAGGGAGAATTTCCAATTGGGAATTTGTGCCTTTTTACCCTTGGAACCCTTGGACAACAGTTTCTTCCTTTTATTGTAAAGCCTGATGATCAACAATGTCCACCAGAGAGGTTTGTGTTTCTTTGAGGAGCAGGTTTTAGTTCTGTTGGGTATGGCTGAGTCCATGCAGTTGTCATGTGCTGGTTATTGCTGGGGGGGTGGGGGGTTGTTGGGTGGATAGAAACTTTGAATGAAACAGTCTGATGATCTGATCTCTCCATTGAAGAACTTACTATGGAAGTGGTGCAGTGGTCGCCCATGTTGGTGAAAACCAAGTACAGAATTTTATCTCCCCTTGTGGGTGATGAGATGAGCTGGTCTAGTGTGTTAGAACTGATGAAGTCAAGGAATCATTGGGTGAGTGCATTAGTGCAGGAATAGTTCACCCAGTCTATGGTGGGGTAGTTGAAGTCACCAAGGATCAGGGTGTTAGGGAGTATCTTGATGGAGTCAAGTAAGTCCAAGTCAAAGGAGTGGGTGTCCTGAGTTTTGGACTGGGGTCTATAGCTGGCTATTACTTGGATGGGTGTCTTGCCAACTCTTTGTTGCACCTGGAGTAGTTCTAGTGCATCATGCTGGCAAACCAGTCTTGAAGTGTGCTTGTCTTCAGTGAAGACAGATACTCCACCACCCTGTTCTTCCCGACCTCATTTTGGGGTCAGAATTTGTGGAATGAGGTATAGCCTGGTAAGGAAGGGGTGCCCTCTGCAGCCTTGAACCAAGTTTCTGTGACTGCACAGATGTCAGCACCTTCCAGTGCAAGGAGATCCTCCAGTGAGTCCATTTTCAGGTTAATGCTCCTAACGTTAAGCAGCATGACCTTCAAGTTTCTTTTTGACAGATCTTTTATGTTGGAAGATTTGCCTTTGGGACATTGCCTAAAAAAGGCACAATGGGGGAGGAAAGAGCCTTAGCCAGAATATGGAATACCAGGAGTGACAGGTGGAGGCCATCTCTGGCAAAGCATCGAGGCCTATCAACCATGACATCCCAGGCAGACCGATACTGGATCCCCTTAGAATGACACCGGAAACTAAGCCAATTGTTGAAGTAATTTTTTTTTTTGTTGGTATTGTGGTATCATTCTTGGTGAAGGTAGGATGCTGCTTAGGACTAGGGTCATACCTGCCTGGGACACATACTCTGAGATTTCAATCGTATCTTTCTTCATATAGTCCAGGGAGGTATGTCTCAAGTCATTCACACCAACATGGACAATGATAGAGTCATACTTGCACCTGTTGTGGAGAGACTTAAGTGTGTGCATGATGTGGTGGTTTCTGGAACCTGGCAGACAACTGACCCTGACCTTCTCCTTGTTGAGCCTGGTGAGGGGTACATTGGTGTGTCTCATAATTGAGTCACCAATGACTAATATGTTTTGTTTATTGTTATGTCTTATGGGCTATGTTGGTTTATTGTTATGCCTTATGGGCTGTGAGTTACCAGTGAGACACTGGTGTGTTGTCTGCTGTGTGCGATGTGTTTGGTGTTGTGTGTGGAATGTTTGTGAGTGTGTGTTGGAGGTCTCTGCTGTTTAGGTAAGTTTTTATTGCGGACCTCTGCATAGGATGGTGTGTGTTTTGCTTGGGTATGTGATTTGGATGGTGTGGTATTTGTGCTGGCATTCTCCTCTATTTCAGTAGTACTGACTGGCACGAGAGAGCATGGATTCCAGGTTACTGATGTAGATGCATTTCTCACAAGCAGAAGAATTATGTGGTAGGAGAAGAGGGCTGTCAGTGAAATGAGGCAGTCGCTACACTGTCTCAGTATGTCCATGTCAACCAGGCTGGCAGGAGAAACTGAAGGGGAACTGTCCAGACATAGTGTTCATAAATCTTCGACAGACTTATGGAAAGAGGGTTTTGATAAGAGTTTGCCCACAAGAGTGTAGACCACAAAAACCTTAAATGTAAAGTAAGTGGCCTGAAGCCCAAATGCTAAAACCAAAACCAAGAGGCTTAGAATAACAGACAAATTTAATCAGGCTAGTAGCAAGGAGTAATAAATGCTGCAGAATAAAAGCATTTGAACACTTAAGAGCAATCAGCAAAGCAAAATAAGGTAATAAAGTAGGAAGAACACAATTACAATAAAAGCAGTTGAATAAAGTGTATTTTTTTTAATACAACCATTGAACTCACTTCTCATAGCAAATTATTAGGGATGGTAGTGGATGATAACCTTAAATTCATCCTGCGTATACAAAATTGCATAAAAAAATCTGCAAACAGTAGGAATGCTTTACAAAGCCAATCTCTCTCTCTCTCTCTCTCTCTCTCTCTCTCACACAACTAAAATTATGCTTGCCAATACATTCCTTCTCCACTTTATGGGACTCCCACGCATACTAATCTTCAGATATCAAAAAAGCAAAATGTGATCAATGCTATAATAAAGTGGCTAAATTTGAAGCAAATATCCCTTTCAGAACCCACCACTATATAGCACTAAAAAGGCCAGATTAGTTTGAACTACCACATCAACCAATATATAACCAGCTCCTTAACACCTATAAAACTATCCAGCATCTATCTGCTTCTCCAGCACTAATTGCCATTGTACACATCTATGTTCCAGCTCAATCATTCTAAAACAATGGCCAAAAACCCATCTCTGTGACTCTGTCAACAAACATATCAAATCTGCTGGGCATAGTCTGTACTCATTACCAAGTTCAGAAGGCCTGAAACTCATTACCTGTATCCAGTAGGTTAATACCCTCCCTCTAGTCCTTTAAAATTCTTCTGAAATACATCCTAGCCAAAAATCTATCTCTGTTCTTTCTCAACCTCAGGATAAATTATATTCCTAAACATGAACAAGTACCTTTTCATATGTTATACCTACTTACTCCCCCTTTTCACTCACTTCCTTACCTCAATCAATTTCTCTCTCCTGATTCTCTGTCTAAATATGCCATAACCCTGTTTTTTTTTTCTCCCACTTTATATTGCAGTTCCTACTTGTTATACTATCCATTAATTTTTCTAAATTGGATAACATTTCTCTAAATATTAAATCATTGTCATATAAGTTGTATCTGTTCTTAACCAACGTTTTACACTATTTCTAATTTGGTATAATTATTTAAAGTGTAGACATTGTTGCATTATTTTTGAAACTGTAAATTTATTGTTGTTAAAAATATTATTGTAATACTTTGGAGTTTTTCCCTGGGCAACTGATGAAAATGGGCACCTACCCAGTTGGACCCCTTGCATAGTCGAGTCTTCAGTATAAGGTATCTTCTATGCATTTAGGAACATTTGTCTGACTTATCAGATTAACTCTGAAGTGTCAGTTGACCCAGAGTCAAAGTTATGCACCTACAATTGAAAATAGTTAATGCAGTATACAGTAGACTCCCTCTTATCCGTCCTCCCTTTAACCATCCATCAAATTTCTACCATAGCCCTAGCAAAATAAAACACAGAGAAGAACAACACTTTTGACTCCTCCAGGCTAAATAATGACAGACATTTGAGTTTTATACTTCATATTCATTAGAAAAATGCATACTAACACAAATCCTGTTATTCTAGCTGATTTATAACTTATAAATTCTATTCTGTACGCTTTTCCTGATTAACCAGCCATTCGTTTATCCAGCCTAAGGTCTGGTCCCAGCGAGACCGGGTAAGAGGAAGTCTACTGTATTAAGCTTTGTTCTTCTGCTGTGTATGAGATCCAGGAATCAGCAAAAGTCTGCCTGGTAGTTTGGTGCATAAGTTGAAGGTTGTGTACTACTAGACCTATATCATGTGACATTCCTGGATTTTATGAGACTATGAGAGAGTTTTTTTTTAGACGAACCACATGGTATATGATTTGAACTCATAACCCATGGAATGTAGTTTGTGTTACATGTTTTACAGTAAGTTGTCTGGCACTTTGACTAGCAAATGAGGATTTATATCTTTTTTTTTTGGTTGCATACCTCTTTTTTTTGTGAGGCTTTTAATTGAAAGTTGTTTGTGATCAAGTCTTTCCACTAATTGGCTAAAGTCTTACTATGGGGTAGTCTGCATGTCAAGAGATAATATGCCAGATCTAGGAAGTATGAAGTCATCTGAATGAAGTATATAAGTCATAAAATGAGGTGTGAGATAAATAAGAAGTGGAGTGGTGTGGGCCCAAGACTAAGCTCTAGGGTCAGGTGCCATAATAATGCCTTCCACTTTAATTGTGACATATCTCTGATATGAGTAGTCCTGAAACCATTTCAGATGAACTTCCTCACAAGCAGCAATGTCAAACTGAGTGGCAGCCATATGGTAGCATAGAAGAGAAGGTCCTGTTTTGATCCACATTAAAGACATACAAAGAAATGGAAAGAGTCCACAGTGTTAAGTTTGTTTTTCAGTGGTTTTGAACAAAGCTGCTAGGAGGCTATGACCCGGACAGAAGCTGATCAATCATTCAGGTGTGGCCCATATTTGCTAAGATGTTCCATTATTTATTTATATTTTTAAGAGTTTTTCCATTACAGAAAAAATATTTATGGGTCTGAAATCTTTAAGGAGGTTTAGATTTATAGTTTGCTACATGGAATAATACTTCTACTGCCAATGGCTGCCAGTGTCCTGGAGTAAAGTGAAAAAACTCAGGGTTTGAGTTAATGGGATAGAGATAAGAAGTGCCCATATTTCTAGCATGTGTAATTCAAATAATTACTTTTGGAAGACTTGAAATGATGGATAGTGGGTTGTCTACAAGTGAGGAAAAAGCTGGTGTGATGTTAATTTTATGGCAGATTCTTGATGAGATTGATGGGCCAGAGAGAGAGCTTGAGTTCTAGTTTATAAGTTAAAATTGCTTCATTTTATCTATAACAGGCATGTTTATGTGTCTTACATTGTATGAAATGGTGAGATGTGTAGTCCTGGTGTGGTACTGAACACTTTGTTTTGGGTGGTGAAATGTGTTTCTGGACCCCATTTCCTGAACAACGCTGTGCCACTTAATGAGGTTGTTTTGGTACTGATCATTAATCCAAGGCAGTTATGGTCTGCTTTGTTGATGTGGCAGTTGCTCCCTCTTGTCTCACATGCTAACTGCTCACATTTGGTCATCTGGATGGGTCTATAGCACTTCATAGAAACATCTATTTAGCGAATCACTATTCGTCAACCCCAAATTGGTGAATCCTGTCTTCACCAAACAGCCATTTCAGCAAACTTTTTCATGGGGAAAGCGAATGGTTGGCCATCATGAGGAATTTGCCCTTTTCCCCACTGTAGTGTGATCTTGGAGTTGGGATATTTAATTAGGGGAGTGTGAGGGTGAGCCCCCCCCCCACACACTTGGGTGGGTTTTACATTTTTTGAGTTTATTAACTGGAGCTAGGTTGGATGGCTGTTTTTTTTCCTTGTGAAAAAGTTCACTGAAACAGCCATTCCACAAAAGGAGGATTTGACAATTTGGGATCGACGAATACTGATTTGCTAAATAGGTGTTCCAATGAAGTGATATAGACCTCATCTGGACTGTACATCAGTTGTTAAATTTTTCTCATTGTAGCAAAGGTGTATAATGTAATGTCAAGAACAGCATTGGATTCAGTGATCCATTTGTCAAGAAACAATCTCATTCCTATCTATTTAACAGAGCAAAACTATTCAACAGTTAAAAATAAAGCCAGCACAACTATTATTACCTAATAATAATAATAATAATAATAATAGTCTGAGACATCTTGCCTGGGGCTACACTCAGTGCCTGTCAACTGTATTTATGAAGCAAAAGTTATATGTGCACTATTTTGTTATTCATTATCTAGTGTTGTATCATCTCCACCCAGTATCAGCATTTGGAATACATAATCTTATTGGGCCCACAAGCTGAGGCATTATTTAGGATGTAGTCTATATGATAAATTCTGCTCATCATTGTTTCAGCAAACTGTTTTTTTTTTCTTTTATACACTAAGGTTACTTAGTTTTTTGTGCATAGTTCTGATGGTGTACTTGTAGTGCTGATATTGTATTATCTGATTGTTACCTAGTTAGATTTTACAAAGGAACTAAACATTTAACCTTTTTCCATCCATCATCCCCTGTAAATGTCATTTGTGCTACGCATATGTTACACGAGGAATTGTAGACTAATGTTCCTCTTTACTTTTACATTGTTGCTCTAACATATATATGTGTGTGTGTGTGTGTGTGTGTGTGTGTGTGTGTGTGTGTGTGTGTGTGTGTGTGTGTATATATATATATATATATATATATATATATATATATATATATATATATATAGGCTCATAAGTGTCCACTAGGAAATCTCTGACAAGTTCTGGTACCCTGGATAAGTGTAAGCAGGGGCTTGGGAGATCAAACATTTACAAGCTAGGGCCTGGGAAATGAATCATTTGCAGGCTGCCTATGTCCATTGGAGACATAGGTGTCAAACCAGGGATGAATTTCCTGTTTGTCATGCAATTGTCCAAGTTATACTTTAATTGGTTCCTGTTTATATCACAGGTAAGGTTTAAGTCTTTAGGACAGGTAATTCTGGTGCTGTTTTTTTGCGGATATGCAGCAGGTCCATCAGAGTGGGGTGTGAATGCTCTATATGTCAGACATAGATCTCCCATCAAAAGCCTGTAGGAGACAGAATGCAGGGATAGGGACATGAAGTAGTCTGCACAGGACATGTTACTTCCACCCTGTATTCTTTTATGGAGGAAACTCTGTGGTCATTCAATTTGCTGGACATACTTGGTTAGGTACATAACAATGGGGGCATTGTACTCAATGATAGGTCTGATGAATGCCAAATACAGTAGAACAATGACTTCTTTGAACCTAGATGCCAGGTCCAAGGAAGTCATACATTTATATGATGCAGGTGGTACAGAGCTCCTGTAAGATGAAGTAGCCCTGCTTGTGCTGAAGGAGAGCATTAACTTATATGAGGAGTCCAAGGAGTGGTGGGAAATGTTTTGGGTGGGTATAATTTCCCCATCTCTGTTACATCCATTCAACTGTCCTGCAGTCTCAGGAATGTTTTCATTTTGGGTGTTTATTGGCCAGGGTACTTCCTACTACCTACTTCCAAGTATTCAGTACTCAAAACAAAGAAAGCATGGTGAATCTTGTCCACCTGCCTGATGCTCAGTAAAACAATACCTGAAACCTCTTTAGTGCTGAACCATGCAAATCTTTCTTATTTTGCAATAGCCTAGCATAGCAGTGACTGCTTTGTCTCTGGTTATTTTGTAAATCAGCCTGCTATATTTTTAGGATTGCATAGAACTCACTAACCAAAAACTGCTGGCTTGAATGCAGGAGCATTCAACTTCTTTCACTTGCTCTGTCCTTTTTGTTCCCTTACTTTAAAACCAAAATAAAGACATAATTAAAACACAATTACACAATCATATTCTTATAGCCCCTCCCCCATCTCGCAGTGTTCTATCTAGTCTGATCTGGCTTCCACAAAATATGAGGTAATGACTATCCACAAAGTTTATTTCAAATCTACCCCCCAACTATGTCCCTTTCTACTTCAGTTTCACACAGGTATTGTACGTTTCTCCCATTATATCGTCAAATAGTTTAAAACAAGTTTATGTGAGCGCTTTCGTTCACATCCAATACAAGAACTTCATCAAGCCAACGAACGAAGCGCTCACATAAACTTGTTTGTTGGAGATTACCACTGCCTTTTGTTGTTTTTCATTAGAGAAGTTTCTTTGTTTTCTGCCGAGATCATCAAATAGTTTATTCTACTTAACCAATCCAAATTCTCTTCTAACAGATTGTGCTGTCAGTCCCTGTAATCTTTTGAGGTTTGGCCCCATCACTCTCAGGCTTGCTTTGCTCCTCTACTCTGCTCTACCCCCAATTTCAATCTATCAGACTTTCTTTATTCATGCAATCCTGTCCCCACCCATATCTCTACTCCTAACTCTGACTACCTATTCCATCTTCTGTGCCAATCTGCATCTCTAAACATACTGCTGTATAACATTTCTGACATCCTTACCTGCCTGCCTTTGTCATACGTCACTCCTTCAACCTCAACCAATCCAAACATCATGCCGCAATTTGTCTTCCTTTCTTTCTTATCTCTCTCATCTTCACTAACTTAACCTCCATCTAACATGCTTCCCATTTGGTACTACAATCCAATTACACATAGCACTGCTCCTCCTCCCGCCAACATCTCCTTTTTTACACCTATCTTACAGCACCTCTTGATGAAAGGAAACCACATATATAAGCTCCGCTCTGTCTTGCTCTCTCTCTCTCTCTCTCTCTCTCTCTCTCTCTCTGCTAAATTTACAAAACATAGTATTTTCTACTATCATAAATTGTTCTGCCGTCAGCATTCTTTGGCCTTCAATCTGCTACCATCTCAAGCCACACTATGCTGCAACATATAACACTAATTATTGTCCTCCTTTCAGTCTTATAAACGATATCCTAGCATTTGCAACTTTGTGCTAATTATTTCTACCTCTAACATTCATACATCATAAATAAACACAACATACACCCCTCTCGCATATCATCCCACCTGTATATTTTTTTACAGACAGTTCTTCAAGCACACTTATCTAAAATGTGCATCCATGCAACTATAATTGAATAAAAAACATAACATCAAAACTTGATATCTGTTTGCCTCATTGTAGTATTAATCACCATTACATCTCTGTGCTATTTATCCTAACACTGACCCAACTTAACAGTCTACCCACACTTCCACCATAATCAGCACCATCTCCTCCTCTTGGATATTCAAACACATTAACAATGCAGAATTAAAATTGCTAAGTATCAGTCTCAGAAGAGTGCGTATGACAAACTGGAAGAGTTTCACGCATGGAGAGCCCACCACTCCCAGACTTCCCAGTTACTACAGACATCTAAATAAAACCGGTTATCAAAGATGACAACATTATTCCACCAGGTTAGAATACCCATTGAGCAAATTGTAGAGCTAAAACGTCTGGATGTGTTTCAATTAGTTATGTTAATATATTAGACATTCTCTCTACACTTACACTCCACCCCTTTTTAACAATAAAGAACTTATTTCCTTCATCAAACGTAATACCCCAAAACATCAGTACAGCATCACAATATACACCCTGATGATATTCTATTCCATTCCGGGTATCTGTAAATATCCTCATGAAATGATCATTTTAGTTGACTTAAATATTGAGCGGTAGTAACTGAGCACTGACTGCCAATCATCCACAATAAATTGCTATGACTTCTCAAAATTTGAAAAGTAACCTAGATATAACAAACCCAACAATAGGACATCCATACTAGACTTGTTACCCATTACCAAACCTACAAATGTTTTAACCGCTAGCACCCTTCATGACACCCTAAGCGACCATCTCCCCTCATTTGAAAAACTATATTCAGCCTATTTACCCTAAAAACACTTCAATAATGTGTGCAACTTCTATAAGTCCAAAAAAGATGAATTGTCCTCCACCCTAAAAGAATGCAAATGGAGCATATTAAAACTTCTACCATTAGATGATGCTGCCCCAGCATTTAACAGAATCTTTTTTATCATATCTTAACAATTTCAAGACTGCCCAAATCATCTTCCTTGGGACCTTATCATATGCTTTCTTCTCCTCTATGAATGCTCAATTGAATTTCTGCCACATCTCCAGCTTCTTCTCCATTATCTGTCTTACTGCAAACATTTGGGTTAGTGGTGCTGCATCCTGATCTGAATCCAAACTGCTCATCTCCCATCTTATTTTCTACTAGTCTGACTATTCATTTATCAGTCACTCTCTCCAGCATTTCCAGCATTTTCGTGCAGAGTGTGACAAGAGTTGGATCCATCTATACTGCCCACATTTGTGAATATCCCTTTTGTTCTTGCACACTGGCACTAGAATGCTTATTCTCCAGTCATCTGGGATACTCCTTTTTCTCTGTACTGCTATGAGTCCCCTCTGGCAACTCACCCAAAGTCTTGATCATATCTGATATAACCTAATCTGCATTTGCTTCTTTCCTTAATATCATTTTCCTTACTGTTGTCCTTACTTCTTCTAGGGTGAGCTCTTCTTTCCCTTCCATTACAGGCTGTGCATAGGGCAGTACAGCTTCAGAAGCTTTGTTGGTAGTTTGGCTCCATGCCTGCTGACCATCAAGTCTCCCCTTGCTCAGACATTACACTGTCCAAGGGAGTGGGAGGGGTCACCCAGGCAGCCATATAGTAGCTTTGTACTCTAACTGACATTCAGAAAATGAGAATATTTTTGACTTTGTATCCCACTTCACCCCTGGTGGCAACATGTGCACTTGCATCACTGCCGGGGCTATGTCTTTCCTTCTGCCCATGCATGCATGCTTCCCACATGCACTGATAAGTGCTACCATCACCAACATGTGCAGGCTATGTCTTTCCTTCTGCCCATTGCACTGATAAGTGCTACCATCACCAACATGTGCACTTGCATCACTGCCGGGGCTATGTCTTTCCTTCTGCCCATGCATGCATGCTTCCCACATGCACTGATAAGTGCTACCATCACCAACATGTGCATATCTTTCTGATGTCAACTCCCTGCATCAGATTCACTGTCCAGTCCCTTTTGTTAGAGCAGTGGTGTGAGCCAGGCATTTCCTGAGCTCTCTACATGTCCTTCCTTACTAGGGGAATTACCAGCTTTAGGTTCTCCCACAAAAAAAAAAAAAAATTCTGGAATGACTTGTCCCATTTTTCTATGTGTGCATTAGCAGGTTTCTTTATGGTTTTCAGTGTTTTATTAAACCTTTCTACTATCATATCACTTTATGAATGGTAAATAGATGTCTTCTCCTGTATGACTTTACAGCAATGACATTGGTGATACATAACATACTTGACATACAGGAGATGTCTTGCTCAGTAAGTATCTTCTTAGGGATAACCACTCTAGAGAATAACATCATCAGTTCCCCAGCAATAGCTTTAACATTAAGTTTGCATAATGGTATTGCTTCTACATATTTGGTAGCATAGTCAAATATGACTAGAATGTCCCCCACTCTGGAATTATAGATAAACTCACTAAACTAGGTATAAATCTCTATGTCACAAGATGGGTAGCCAACTGGCTCACTGACAGAACCCACACTGTGAAAGTAGTAGACTCCAAATCTGATTTCAGACCAGTGACAAGTGGAGTAGCACAGGGTTCAGTCCTGGGTCCTCTCCTGTTTGGTATCTACTTTTCTGAAGTACAGGCTAACACAGAAGGTCTTTGGCTAATGAAGTTCATAGATGACTGCAAACTAGGAGCCATAATCAAAACTCCTAACAATGTGGACATCCTACAAAAGGGCCTCACAAAGACAGATGCCTGGTGTCAAAGCCATGGCCTCAAGCTCAAGGCCAAAAAGTGCATTTTCATCCCCTTTGGTAAAAACTCTGTACCCATGAACTACCACATAGGTGGTAGTCTACATAACACTAAAAGTGTGATAAGAGACCTAGGGACAGAGGTGGAGAGTAGTCACTCCTTTGATAATCACATCGCCACAGTAGTCAGGAAATCCTTCTACATGGCACACCTCATCATAAAAGGTTTCTCATCCAAGAAAAAAGAGGTCATTGTTCCCCTCTACTCGTCACTCATTAGACCCATTATAGAGTACAACACCCATTTTGGTATGTACCTCACAAGACATCTACAACAACTGGAAAGGCCACAGAAATACCTCACAAAGAGGATTACAGGCCTCAAACAGATGCCCTACGCAGACCGTCTCAAAAAACTCCAACTTTACTCCGTCGCATATCACCTACTCAGAGGCGATCTCTGCTTAACATATAAAGCTATGTCAAACCCAGAGCTGTTGGACATGCTCCACTTAAAGAAATCTCAATCCCTCCAAGCTACAAGCTCTAGGGACCTAAACCTTGTCACTACAATACACAGAACATGCTGGAAGGATAGATTCCTGCCCCAGAGACTTCCCATACTCTGGAACAAACTACCTATCTATATCAAACAAAGCTCTTCATTAGCACTCTTCAAGAAAAATCTTCATGATTGGATGGGAAATAGGAAATTCACCCCGGGGATCACCTCTGTAGCTCTGCTCGACATGAGCACAGGAAAATAATTTTCTTGGGTGGCAAAAAGCCAGGGTACCTTTTTGGCTAGGCTTAAATAGGCCCTAGGGCCAATAGCCTAGTACCTACCTATGAACCTATGATACTCATTGGTAGATTTTATTAATTGCCCCAGGATGTCCATAGCAATATGTTAAATGGTACTTCTATGGCAGATATTGGGATCAGGAGGTCCTGAGGTCTGGTCATATCCAGAGTCGGATGCAGACTTCTGTCATTCTGTATAAGAATTATGGAAGTTCCTTTTTCTTTCATTATGCTTGGCCAGTAAAATATGGTTAATACATTTGCCTTAGTTGTGTCTATCTCTAGGTGACCTCTCAGCTTCAGTACTAGTGTCCTGTAAGGTTTTGAACTAGTGAATTATGCAGAGGTTCTTCCCTTTCTTAAATTGCACTTTATAAGAAGTAAGCTTTTCACACATAGTAGGGGTAAACAGGGGTAAGCATTAATGGGAATCTCCTGTTCACTATCTTTCCCTACGACTTTGCTTATATTATATCTCCCCCTACTTAAATTATTATCTTCCCTTAATGACTTTTTAAAGTTTATGGGGAGGGATTCATGAAAGCCTGCATGATAATTTTTACTATGTGTGCATCATTGTGCGATGCACACATGAGCATGACAAGTTTTAGATTCACTAAACTCCGCACAGCGGTTCCCACTCATGCACAAATACGGAAACTTCCATGCCATGCAAATTATGGCATAAGTAGCTGAATTTATGCTAATAAAGTGAATCAACACAGTGGACCAATTCACCAACCTTTAAAGTAACTGTGTAGACTCTGTTCGTGTTGGTCGAGTATTCGAAAACTTTCTGAATACAGCCACGGAAAGGAGTCTACATGGAAGCAAGTGAAAGTAAAAACTCTTAAATAAGTAGGGATGTTCACACCCTGTAGGCACTTTCACGGTGTTTTTGTTTTTAACAGATGTCAACAGTGTCAACAGTGAGTGATGATATTGGGGGGGGTGTAAGGTTACACTTTCAAAGTTCTATAGGTTGGTCTGTGGTGGGTGAAGCTGCATGTAAACTATGCACAGATCACAGGTTGTATGTCATCCTTGGAATTTTATTGTAAAATGTGTTTTCTCTGCCCATTTTGAACAATTTTTGTACATGTTTTAATGTCCTCGTTACACGCACTATTGTGCAGTGGAGGAATGAAAGAATGGCAGCTTTTGCTATTGTTGTCTTGTAAACAGTCCTTGGCACTACATGTATGTGTAGAGCTAGAGCGCAAAAGGTCCTAGGTGTGAGTACAGGGTGGGCAAACTTTCCTCTTTATACTAAATGTTTGTGCAATATCACAAGAACGGAGGAAAGTAATTACAATTTTGCTGTGCTTGCTTTATTTCAGAAATACTGTGTGGGGCTGCACTGGGGTGTGAGGAAATGCACCTAACGCAATGATGAGTAAGAAGCAGGTGTGCATAATAGATGGTAATTACAGTATAAGCAGGTGAACTGAACTAATCAAACATGGTGCAGCTATTCTACATGCTATAAAGCATCCATGTAACCTCCATTCTTGTTTTCCTAAATACTTCAATACCATTGGAGTACAGACAAGGAAATTTTAACTGACACAATGCTAGGGGCTGCTGCAGCTATTCTACATCTGCATGTGCTAGAGTCTGAAGGCAATGCTGCTGGTGCTGATGACAACAAGCCTAAGCTGAGAAGGAGAAGAGTGTTCAAGCCCAAGGTAACTTATCAGGCATTACATGACCTGGAGACTGTAGAGCACTACAGCCTGGACATGGACTAATTACAAGATCTCTGTGAATTCTACCGCCCTTAACTCAGAGCCAGAATCAATCAAGGGGAACCCATCCCAGTGGAAACTAAGGTATGTGTAGCCCTCAGAATATTAGCTACAGGTACTTTTCAAAGACCAGTTGGGAACATGATGGGTGTGTCATAGGCATCAGTATCCAGGATCCTCCACCAATTCCTGCATGCTATGCTCATACATGCCAGTGAGCACATATGTTTTCACCCGTATTTCTGGGAGAGGGCTAGTAATATGCAACACTTCTACCTGTAGCGCACTACCATGAAGTACTGGGTGCCATGGAGTGCACTCATGTATACATCAAGGCACCACCTAGTGAACAGGGTAGAAGCTGCATTAACAGCAAGGGATACCACTCCCACTCCATCAGCTGCCAAGTTGTGTGCAATGCTTAGGGAATAATCGTGAATGCGTGTGGTGGCAACCCAGGCAGTTATCATGAATCCCATATCTGGCACACATCTCAGCTGTATTAGATATTTGTTAGGGGGGACATCCCACAGGGCCATCTACTGGGGGATGTTGGCCACACACTGGAACCGTGGGTGATGACACATATCAGAAGTACATCCATACCCACAGATAAATAACATAATGAGGCACACATTCAGCCCAGAAGCATCATAAAGCATGTGTTTGGGCTGTCAAAGTCACGGTTACAGTGCTTAGATACATCTGGTGAATCCCTGCAATATAATCCAGAGATATGTACAAAAGTCTTCACAGTATGTGCTATGCTACACAATCTGATCTTGCAGAAACAGCTGCAGCAGGATCAGCTACAGGAAGAAACACACATCCCCACACCAACACCAAGGTCAGCACACCCACAGTTAAAGGAGGGATCAGAGGAGGAACTACCAGCTTCTGTGCCTGCGGGCAGATGTAGATGTACTCAGTATGCTCTTGCTTTGGCTAAAAGACAACTCATAGCACATTCACTGACCACCTAGGCACCTAATACCTTTCTCCTACTCACACACATAGTAAAATTGATGTCAGGCAATAAATACAACCTGTACCTCCCCATGTACTGGCTGTGGACTCCTTGCATCAGACAGAGTCAGCCCTGAACTCAAAATGTGTCCACTGCTGCATTTACAAGGGAAGTCCTGAACCCAGAGTGCAGTTTCTGAATGATATTATGACATACCCCGGTATTTAGTAGGTTGGAGCACTAATTAAGTAAATACTGATGTGGATTTGTGCAAAAAGTACTTTAACATATGACAGCGGAGAGCCCTTTACTCTACGCATATGTATCCATTAATAAGTACTAGGCTTCAGGGGTCAAAGATTTTCACTGTCCTACCTCTGAATTATATTGATGCTCAGTACATGGCCTTATTTTTGCACCGTACCTTTGTAGTGGAAAATCCCTAAAGAGAGACGTTAGACATTGCTGATACAAATTGCAATTTATGACTTCACAACCTTTCCGAAGATCAAACAACAGGCAGGAAGCAGAACAAGGAGAGTAACCAGCTTTGCTTGCACACAAAAGTACAGGCTATGCTTGTTTGCGACATAACAGTACATAAGCCCCCCCTCCCCCATGAACAGTGTAGCCTTGCTTGTGCCTTAACAGTAACTCAGCAATGGTTCCCCCGAAATGAACAGTATGTGGCTGTTTATGCCATCCAGCCTGGCCTTCACTTGCTGGCAAATGCATATCATATAACTCCCAGTTAATATCCACACACACACTTGAATGTTTCACAGTACTGTTCAGATAACTGATGAAGTACCAAGAAACAGACAAGTAAGACAAAGGTGTATATTTGAAGAAAGAATCCTAACAGGTTGTGTGATCAGTAAGTGCACTATGTCCAGATATAATAAAGAGGGTTAAAAGTACTAGTCACAGCTGAAAATCTCATAGCAGTGTACATTCTGATGCATTTTTTGTGAACAATGACTTCACTTCTTTACTGCATAGCTGTTTGTGTGGCAAAGAGGGCTAAGGCATCCATCCTGTTTTCTAAATCTGCAGTGGTTTGAGAGTTCAAATCTTGAACTATGTAGTAATATCTGATGTGTAGCATTTGGTTGTGTGTATGTCATACCTTGCTATTCCTCAGTTCATGTACGTCTCCCTTTCCTTTTATTTCCTACTTGTCTCTTTTTTATTCCACTGCTTTTGCAATGAGCCACATAGTGCAAACAAATGGCTGCAGGTTTGGCTGTGTTTATCTGGCTTGCATGAAGTGTGGCATTGCTAATACCAGACCACCTGAGAAGTAGACAGGCAGACATAGAAACCAGATACATTTAATAAACAGTTTTGGCAAGCACGAAAACCCAGCGTGGAGTACATGTCATACATTAACAATGGGGCTTGCATTTGCACACTGCTTACCTATGTGCAAACAGCTGTATCTCACATGTGCATACACTTAGTTAACCATAGAGCAAATCTTCTTGCCAATGCACACCTTTCAACTGTTTAGATATTTGTAGAATGTCCTGAATTTGGCATCACAGTTTTGCCCTGTTCTTCATAAACATTGTGTTTTCTGGCAAATAATTTGAAAATACTTGACTATTTAAACAGAAAACAATGGCAGACATTTGAATTTCAAAACTTCTACCCTTCAGACAATTCACATTAATGCAAAACATGTTATTCTAGCAACTGTATAAATCTGTGCAGTATGTAAAATGTGACCCTATGTTTGGTCCTTTTTCAATCCAATATATATGGCTTTGTCTAGATTCCTTGCTATAAAAGTTTCAGAGGTATGGCCCAATGTGCTATGGAAATGTATATATGATGCTGTCTGATTTCAGTCCATGTGTTGGCCACACAGCCACAAGCATTACAACCCTGGGGTCTCAGTTCATTTTTTTTCCACACATATATCAGCCATATGACAAACTGTAATTTATAATGTTGTGTGCTCCCTCATGGACAGTGCCAGTTGGTGGTGCTCACAACCTTGCTCTGCTAAACTCAAACATCCAAATATGCTCAGTAAGGGTACTTGTGTTGTTATGCAGCTAGGCTTCTAAGCAGCCTAGTGCTGTTAGGCTATTAGCCTCATATGCTGCTATGAACTTATGTGCCTATGCAGGCCTCCCAAGCTGTTGGTCTTCACATGGCCTGCTGATGTCATCTACCATAAGTTCACCTGCACTCCTGTATAAGTTAAACTTGTACTGTGTAACATAGTCTTTGCACTTAGGTAGGGGTTCTGTTCTCACTTCAGTTGACATATATATATATATATATATATATGTGTGTGTGTGTGTGTGTGTGTGTGTGTGTGTGTGTGTGCCCATTCAGCAGAATAGAAGTGCTATCCTGCGATTTCTTCACCAGTGGCAAGACTTACCATTTTTTGGATAGCTGCTCATCCATACACAATCATTCCATAATGGCCTCCCACAGGGCCTGCTGATGTCATCTCTACTATAAGTTCATTTGCACTCTTCTATAAGTCAGACTTGTTCTATGCCATGTGCATTAAATACTGTGTTCCATGGTCTGTGTACTTTGGTAGGGGGTTCTGTTCTCATTTGAGTTGACTGTGCATCTGTGTCTCTAGTCAGGAGAATAGAAGTGCTATCATGCAGTTACTTCGCCAATGGCATGGCTTGCCATTTTATGGATAGATGCTCATCCCTATGCAGTCATTCCATAATGGCCTGCCAAGCTGTTATCTACCACATGGCCTGCTGAAGTCATTAACTACAAATCCACCTATACTCCTGTATAAGATAGACTTGTTCCATGGTACATGAGGTCAGTAGTGTGTTTTGTAGTCTATGCACTTAAGGAGGAGGGGTTCTAATCTCACTGCAATCAACTAGCTGTGTGTTACTTTAGGCAGCAGAGTATAAGTGGTATCCCACAGTTACCTCTCTGATGGTATTGCGGGCCATTTTTTGATAGCTGCTCATCCCCTCTCCAGTGGTATGGCTGGCCATTTTTTGATAACTGCTCATCCCTACACAGTCATTCCATACCAGTCTCCCAAGACGTTGTCCCCCACAGGGCCTGCTGATGTCATCTACTATAAGTCCATCTGCAGTCCTATGGAAGTCAGATGTGCTCAGTGGCACATCTATTAAGTAGTGTGTTCTGTAGTCTGTGCAGTTGGATGGGTAGGGGTTATATCCGTACTGCAGTCAACTGTGTGTGTGTGTGTGTGCCTCTGTGTGTGAGTTATTTGTAACTTGATATTACAGAGAGCATTTTACATCAGCAGGTGGGACAATTTTATACTCTCCTCAACAGACACTGCTAATGTTATCAGCTATAAAGGGTTGCCAGACACAATGCAAGTCAGACTTGTGCCATGGAATGTGTATTACATTCAGTAATCTGTAGTCTGTGTGTGTGTGTCTGTGTGTGTGTGTGTGTGTGTGTGTGTGTGTGTGTGTGTGTGTGTGTGTGTGTGTGTGTGTGTAAGAACAGAGAAGTAAGCAGGCTGAACCATGTAACTGTTGTTTGTGAGTCTGTAGGGGTCCTCCATGGGAAAGTAGTGTGTGACACTGTGCATGAACACAGCCAAGCTCAGTGCTAGCTCTAAGTTTTGGTATTTTGGACAGGTGTGAGCTGTGCATGGTGGAGTTGTCAGTTCATTGTTGTCACCTCCAAACAAGAGACCTGGCTCTGCCAGAAGATGCACTGGCACCTCCACGCCCAAGGTCAGACATACCTCCTGTGTAGTAATAAACTGCATTTCCCCTTTTTTTCTTTCACCCGCTGTCTTACTTTACTAGGTAAAGGGGGAGAGAATTGTGGGGTGCATTGTTTGTGCAATGTGTGGCTAAGCACAAACAGGTTTTCTATGCTAATCAGCTTTGCATGTAGAGCAGCATTACACAAAATTGAAGCTGGACCATCCAGGTAGCAGACAGGAACCAGAGAGCCAAAAATAGAAACTGGATGCTTTCTAATAATGTAATTGTGCATCGCTCAAGCCCACTAAGTGTTGTTGCACTTAAGTTAACAGCAAGAACTTAACAATGAAAATTAACATAGAGGATATTATGTGACTTACTCTGTGATAACAGGTGTTATGTCTAAGTCTAAGCCTGAACTCTAGATGGTCCTGGGTTCGAGTACAAGGTTTGCAGTCTTTGTTTTACTGTTCTGACATTGTAGTATTTAGCAATGAACTGACACATAGAAAAATGATTTCTCAACTTTTATGTGGCAATACCTATCAGTGCAGGACTGCCATCCATATAGTCCAGCATTTGAATACAGCATATGTCATTCAGTTGTACCGATTCACATTATATTCACTCTCACTTATAGCAGCTGAGCTAGTGAAGCTTATATAATATACACCAATCTATGAACCTAAATATAACTTAGGACTGACACAGTAATATTGTGTCAGTTATGTAATTATTTATTAATCTATGTACTGTTTAGTTAATAACAAAGGTATGGGTGTGGGTATAATTTGTATATGTTCAAGCAAGTATATTCCTGCTATGTGGCTTGGCATGCTCTTCCCATTGGACCAACACAGTCATAGAATTGTCTCTATCTTAAATAACATAGAAACAGCATTAGTTACCAAACGTCTGCATCACTTACCATTGCACAAACACGTTGCACCATTTTCACCCTGTTTGCACAATGGTAAGCAACATGCAGCTTTTTCAAATGCTGCCAAATCAGAATGAGTGCCCTCTGAGTAAACGTGAATGCATGCAATTGGTGGGAAAATATCATACTACATTGGCCTTGCTCTTTGACAGATATGAAAGGCATTTCTGGTGAGAGTTTGAGATTTAGGGCTGAAAGATGGGGTGGCCAGCAGTTCAGAGTGTTTGTTGCACTCCTGTTGAATGACCATGTGCCCTGGCTCCTGCAGAGACACTGTCATGGCACACAATCAATGACAGAGACATGGAATAGTCTTGTCCAGGCTATGTAATGAAAGAATCCAGGCCACCAGAAAGGCAAAATCTCTTTTATAGAAACACACAATTACAGATGATAAGCGCTTTCGTCTTGAGGCAAGACTTCTTCAGATAAAAAACACAAGTGCTACACGTTGCTTTATAAAGCCCTCCCAATTAATAACAATTAACATTTAAAAGGTCCACTCACTGTAACTTAAAAGTAAAAATGATGAGTATAAACAATAAAATTTATCACTTAGTTCTTGTCCAGGCTATGACCAGTGCTAATGGTATCCCCCACACTGGTGAACAGTGTAGGAACCACTACCAAGACCTTAGGATGGATCGAGGAATGTCAGAGTGGTGGAACCCCACAGATGTGTAAGTATGACTTTCAGACATTATTTGTAATAGTATAAAGCTGCATATAGTCAGGTTTGATATTCATAATGGTATTCTGTTCTGTTCTGTTCTGTTTTTTCCACAGCTGAGGCAGATCATGATCTGAATATAAGAGCCCATGAAATCAATTGTCAAGGATGTGAGAAGCATGTGGTATGTGTGCATCACAGCAGTACTGTTATTGTAGCATTAAAATTTAAACACTGCTTTGTAATACCTATCACCTGTACCAGTTTTGCAGAATGTTCAGATTGTTACCTCATAGTTTTGGTTTTCTTCTCATGCAATGTGTTGTTTGGCAAATCTTAACCAAAGCACTGAGGACTGCAGTCAGAAAATGACATTTGAGTCTCATACTTCATACCTTTCAGAACACCTATGCTACTGTAAAGCTTGTTCTTGTATCACCTTTCTAGATTTGTAGAAGAATATGTAAAATGTATTGCTATTTGTGCACCTTTGTACCCCCAGTAGTTATTGCTTGGTCCACATTTGTGGCTGTAAGAGTTTGTGAGGTATGGGCTTAGTTAGTATGTAATGCAATAATACCTGTCAGCTGTACAGATTTCCACAGATTGTTCAGTCATTGTATAGTTACATATATAATTGTGGTTTACAGTCACATAATTGCATAAGGGTTGAGGACTGACATCACTAACTGATGTTAGACATGTGAAATTCAGACCTGGGGCCCTTCAGAAAAATCATGAAAGTGCAAAGATTTTTACTGTATCAGCTTAATAGGTTTATAAGAGCAAATATGTAAGAGTCATCTCTATTTGTCAGACTTTGGACCTTATTCCATATGACTTTCTCCACATTCATTGCTGTAAGAGTTTGAGGCCTATGCATACAGTGCTATAAATTAGAGCATACATCTCGCAGCTGTAAAAGGATGGTATGTATGCAATATTTTGTGGGAACAGAGTACACAATGGGTGTAGAGAGTAGACAGCAGTTGTGGATTCAAATACCACAATTACCAAATGAATAAGTACTGTTATGTTTTCACCATTATTGCACTGAAAGATATCTCAAGCAGTGGCAGAAATGGCCTACTAGAAAATACAATTAGTAGAACTGGAGCTTGCATATGGGCAATTTATGTGCAAATCAAGGATTGCTGGCTGAAATCTGTACTATAGTGTGCATCTGTTATCAACTGAATATTCAGGCACATTACAGAAAAAATGTTTTTACAGTTTGTACTGTTTATAGTAAAGGTAACATAATAGAGTGAAAGAAATTTTCACTGTTCTGTGTGTCACTTATGATATTGCTAATGTTCTCCCTTTTTTCTCTCACCCTACCCCTTATGTCCCCCCCCTTTTTTCCCAGCACAGCGAGGTAGGCCTGTTCCACTGGAGCCACCTGCCCCCACTCCACCAGCTATGGCACCATGTCCTAGCAATTCCTGGACACATCCTGATAGCACCTCCTCTGCTACCTCTGCACTAACTGGGCCCTCAGATAGCTCTGACCTGCAGTATAGGCCAGTAGTTTCCACTGGAAGCAGTGGCAGAGGTGATGATTTTATCACCTGCAATGAACTGCCAGTGTTAATGTGTAGGATTGTGCGTCACATAGGTGGTGCACACCTATGCCAGGTGAAGACACTGCTCTCTGTCATTGTTCTGAATAATGCAAGGAGAAACAGATGTCAGAAACTACAGCCATCTGCACAGTGAGGTGACAGTGATGACAGTCCACTGGGTGAGTACTCGATTCTCACTATCTCCAAACATGACATTCATGGGCTCTTGATGTCCCCCCCCAGCCATGGTAGTCACCCCCCCTTCTGTCCTTCACCATTCCTGTGTCTTGTCTTGTATGTCCTGTCTGCCATTCCTTCCTCACCTACCAACCTTATGTTACCCAAACATACTTAGTTCCCTACCCCAACATTCGTCTCTGCCAAAAAGGAAAAAGGGCATCTGTCCCCCAAAAATATTGTCCCATACATAGCTTTCCATTTCACACCAGTGTCTTTATGACACCCTTGATTTGGTCCAATTGGCTATACAGCATGACTGTGGTGTGGTCATCTCTCCATCTGGAGGTGACAATCCAAATTCAGCTAAAAGTCATCATATATTATCAGGTTTTGCTGTTGCAGAAATGGATAACTATGGTTCTTTCCTACACCCTCCCGGCAAATTCCTGGTCTCTTTTCACTTTGTTTTACACTCTACTGGGTCCTCATTTCACCAATTTCCTGTCTTCCCTGTTTCTTTTCTTTAGAGACTCTATGCATGATGGTGTGCGATGGTGTGCATTGCACAGTGGATGTGCGCCTACAGGAAAAGCAATTACAAATATTATATAAATCTTTATTTAAAACCACTACCATGTTCCACAAAAATGATGACACAGATTCACAAGTATCCCAAGTTATAATATTTCTTTACGCTTAAACGTATGTGAAACATACACATGCATTTGAACCCAGTACCATCTGAACCAAAATGGGTGGATCAATGCATTAACAGACAGCGCTACAGAGTCAGTTGAGAAGCAGGTGTATTTTATACACTGAGTAGAAAATTGCAGATGCTACTGCTGCTGCATACACCTGCTACTTAACTGAATCTTTGGCTGCAGGTAGTAATTGACTTCAGCCAGTGATAAGTTCCTTTCACTGGCCGCATAGCACTGGTCCTAAATTAAGTTGTAGCCAGTACTATTCCTTACTATTCTCATTTCTGCTGTTTATTAACATTTTATTTGCCTTGCTTAGTGAGGCTGCGTGATGTGCAGCATGGCGCACACATGCTTTATAAAAATAAATGGGATTACACACTAAGGCTTTGTAAAACATTATTGTCTATCATGCAATGATGCTTCAAACACAGTTAATGTTGAAAATATGACATTGGTGATATAAGGAGCAAGCACTGGAGATTACAAAGGGTAAATATGACTATAACATGTGACAGTTAATATTGATTGTATAAAATACACCTGCTAAGAAGCTGACTGTGTGTCTGGAAGGGTTAATGCATTGTTCGTGGCAGATGGTACTGGGTTTGAAATGGGGTATAGGCATGAGTTTTACAAGTGTGCATGCTAATTTTAAATACATTTACTGATACTACTGCCTTTTGCTGTTGCTTAGCCATGATGCACATCATGCACCATTGTGCAATTATTCTTTAAAGAAAAGAAATGGGAAGATAGGAAAGTGGTTAAATGAGGAGCAATCGGGGGAAAACAAAGTAAAAGGAGGGCAGAAATCTGCAGGAAGGGTGTAGAAAAGAACCATAGCTATCCATTTCTTCAACAGTAAAAACTGATCAGATGCATACAACATTAGCTGAATTTGGATTGCCACCTCCAGAGACAGAAGTGACAACATAATCATGTTGCATAGTCAATTGGACTAACTCAAGTGTGTCAAGTAAACACATATGAAATGGAGAGCTATGTATGGGACATTTTTTTTTTTTGTTTGGGACAGGTGCCCTTTTTTTTAGTGAGAAATGAATATTGGGGAATGGACATAGGCATGTCTGGGGCAAGCAAATTTGCAAAGTGAGGAATTAATTGCTAACAGACAAGACATACAAGAAAAGATATAGGGATGGTGAAGGACACAAGATGAGGGTGAACACCATGGTTGGGGTAAGAGTGGGGAAATCGAGGTCTCATGAACATCAGGATGAATGAAAGTGGGAGCCAAGTCTCATCCAGTGGACTGTCACCACTGTCCTCTCACTGCCACGGTGGCTGCAGTGCCCAATGTGTACATCTATGACTAATACTCTGTACCAGGACAGAGAGCAGGTGCTCCATCCAGTATAGGTGTGGGTCCACCATGCAATGGTCAATCCTATGCACCATACTTGGCAGCTCATTCCAGTTGACAATGCACTTTCTCCACCACTGCTCCCAGAAGGGACTGCATGCTTATCCACTGGGGTAGAACTACCTGAGGGCCCAGATAGTGCAGTGGGAGCAGAGGGCATGCTACCTGGATGCAGCCCAGATGTCCTGGGCCTTGGTGATGTAGCCGATGGAGTGAAAGTAGGAGGATCATGGGGGACATGCCTACCCTGCTGTGCTGTAGCAATAAAAAATAATCATGAACATGCAATTATACAATAAAAAATTAAAAAAAAAATAAATAAATAAAAATAAAAAATAGACACAAAGAAACAGGTGAACAAAGAAAAACAAAATTAAACATATTAATAATAAAAATAAGAAATAAATTATATAACAGCAAATACAAACAAAATTAGAAATAATACATTAAAACAAAAAATACAAAATTAGAGATAACAGCAAAATGGAAGCAATTAAACAATAAAAAAGAATAAAAGGGGTGGGGTGACACAAAAAAAGGAAAACATTACTATGTTCATAGTTAATATACAAAAGCTTTCTACAATTATTTCAGTCTATTCTGTTGTTTTATTTTTAACACTACCAGTTCCTAAGAGATTTCTTTACTACTTTGAAGACTACCCAGTTACTAATAGATGGACACTGTAGTACTGATCAAATTACAGCCAGCAATCATTCATGTGTACGTGTATTGCACATATGCATGCTTAAACTTGCCAGCAGGCCAGTCATGCCAGAGGTACTGAGGTCTGAAAGTAATTTGCTATAATGATGATTAGCTAACAGTGTTGTGTATATAATGCTGAAAACATAACACTATTGTATGCACTATTGTATATGTGGGAAGTGTGGTCATTGAACACTCAACTTCTGACTACTGTAATACTGTACTTTTCGTTTAGACTACAAGCTACTGCATGTATATTGTCCTTTTACACTTTATACATGCCTGCTCGCTGTTATTTGAGAATGTGAAATGTTTGCCTTCTGCATACTTTCTTTTACAGTTGAAATATGCATGCTCAATTATATACAACTGTCTGAAATAACAAGTAATCCATCTTTAACAGTTAAAGCTACAAGAACAGTACTTTATGTATGCATACATGCCACATGTTTCTCTCATCCTTGCATGGCACACTCCATGAGATTTCACTTTTGGGGCCTTTTCTTCAGTAGCTGAGGAAAAGAAAAACAAAACAGAATGCCATTATGAATACCCGTCTTGACTATATTCAGCTATAACTGTTACTATTGGTCAATGCATTTTACACTTACATATCTGTGGAGTGTTCCCCACTCTACATTCTCTGATCCACTGATCAAGGGTGACCCTCTTCCCCCTATGGAGGTCGTCATAATAATGGCAACACTGCTCACCAGTGCATGGGATACCTGTCACACTGGTTAAAGCCCTAGCCAAACTAGTCCAGGTCTCAGACTTATACTGAGAACATGCGTAGTCCTACTGCAACAGGCATGGGCCATACTTCTAAACTAGGAGCCCAACAAAATCTTTGGACTCCTCAACACCCCAGCACTGTTCATGAAAGCACACACCCTCTCCAGCACCAGCCATCTCACCTAAAGATCAAGCTCAATGTCTAATAAACATTTCTCACCAATTCCACTTTAAATATATGGTTTCCCACCAACTGCATGTATTGCTGTTATTGAAAGTGTGCACTATCTGTTTTTTGCTACATTTGAAAACGCTGTCCACCACTTACCGTTCCACAAACATCGTAAGGCAGGGTGTTGCAATTGTAAGCAGCATACAACAGTGGGCAATAAAAAAAGAAAATGCAATTCCAAGGATATTTGATATACAGCTACTCATGTAGCTCTGTTATTCAAATGGGATTGCAGAAATATACTTGCAACAACATAGTACGCGTTACACCATTAGTCATACTTTTCATAATATATGCATAATACCTATATAAATGGCTATAACTGACACAATATTAGTGTCGTAGCCCTTATGCATGTAAATATTAATATCGGTTACATGGCAGGTGTTATGAGTGAGAGTAGATATGACTTGATGTAGAACAACATTAAAAAATGCATGGCATATGCAGTTTTTGAACCCAGGACCATAAGTACAGTAGTCCTAACCTTATTGCTGTTGCCACAAAAAGGTTGAAAAAACATTTATCTATGTTGCACTTCATTTTTATAATCTACAGTTCTAACACGGTGAAAGAAAAGTTTTCTTGCCCTGTTCTAGAACCCAGGACCATTTGCACTCCAGAACTAGACTTACCACCTATCGCCACAAGAATAGTGGCATGATTTCCTCCCATATTCGTATCATTATTAACTTGACATTGTTAGCACAGACCAGCCGCACTTACCAGGTTTGCACAATTCCCAGTGGTATTAACTGAAAGCATCCGGTTTGTATTTTGGGCTGTCTGGGTCATGTCTGATATATGGGTGGTCCAGTCATGCAAACAAGCTAAGCATCGTGCAAACATGTACAAAAAAAGAGAAAAATGAAAAACACTAAAATATATGAAATTAATAAATGTAAAATGATATATCTATGGCAGGGACCCTTGTATGATTTTTCCTTAATTAAATGCATTTGGGACCCTGTCAAATTTAGAACAAAGGGAAGCTATTGCCATCATATCTTTCATCTGTATAGACTTTCGCAGAATGTTCAGATTTGTGCTTCATATTTTTGATCTGTTTTTGATCTGTTTCTCATAAAATGTGCAGGACTTTTGGCAAATCATTAGCAAATCATTGGGGATTGAATTCAGAAAATAATGACAGACATTCAAGTTTCAGATTTCATACTCTTCTGAACATTCATGCTACTGCAAAACCTGTTATTCTATCAACATTTTAAGGTTGTAATGGCAGTATTTAAACACTACCCCTATTTTTGGCTCTTTGTCAAGCTAGATTTTATAGCTTTGTTTGGATTTCTTGCTGTAAGAGGTTGACAGGTCTGCATGACTTACAATGTGTACTGTTCCTTGGGGGGCATGGCAGCAGAGCTGCATTCTGCAAACCCTCATTGTTCTATAAATTTTCTAAGTTTGTAAGAGCAATATTTAAAAAGTGAACCTATTCTGGCCCTTTTCCCACCCATTATTTATGGCTTTGTCGAGATATCTTGCCCTAAGAGGTTGAGAGGAATGGTCTGATGACATGATGTGTACTGTTCATTTAGGGGTGGGGCGGAGCATCTGTTTTCTCCTTTACAAGGGCTCAGTATCTTTGTTGATTCAAGGTTTCATGGCCAGCAATACTGGCATGAGCCATGAAACCTCACTTAGGTGTGCCATGCCTCATTAATATACATTCCGCACTGTTGCACGCTGCCCACCATTGTGTACACAGATGTACTCTGTTCATAGGTTCATAGATTCATAGGGTCGTAGATTCATAGATTCAAAATTAGGATTTTCAAATCGGCCCACCTTTCTGCTGCTGAGCGTCCCTGGCTGTGCGCTAATATCTACACCTTCACCCGGAAATACCCTGAGTTTTTCGCCTGGGTGGAATCCCACAACTAACTCTGCTATTGCACTCTCTGCCTATTACTCTGGGAAATTTTTAAAACCCTGTCATCTCCTGCAAGCCTCTATCTCAACATACCAAGAAACTTTCACCCGGACATACCCTGAGTTTTTCGCCTGGGTGGAATCCCACAACTAACTCTGCTATTGCACTCTCTGCCTATTACTCTGGGAAATTTTTAAAACCCTGCCATCTCCTGCAAGCCTCTATCTCAAGATACCAGGAAACTTTCACCCGGACATACCCTGAGTTTTTCGCCTGGGTGGAATCCCACAACTAACTCTGCTATTGCACTCTCTGCCTATTACTCTGGGAAATTTCTAAAACCCTGCCATCTCCTGCAAGCCTCTATCTCAAGATACCAGGAAAGTATGTTTACTTATAACATGGTCTTGTAATTATATAACCAGCTAACCCTGCTAAGTGTTCTGTTTGCTCCCAGTCAAGCTTGCCAGCAGCAAACCCCCTTACTCCTTTATCTCCTTTCCCTCCCTTACCTAGACCTTTACTTAGCTTGTGCTCATTCTCCCATTAGTCTAGCTTATACTCTCCTAGAGCCCTAGTGAATTTTAGTGCAACTCTGCTTTTGTCAACTAGAGGTCACCCTTTCCCCACCAGTATCTAATTCACTAGTATCTACTTCTACTTACTTGCCCCTATTTCTCCCTTCTAATTCCCATCCCTTTCTTCCTTTTCTAAGTCCATCCTTATCCACTACTCCTAGGCTACCTCCACTTACCTTGTGACAGTCAGCATTCACTGATAGTTTTTCCATCCTCTATGGTACACTTTGTGAATCCCGCTCTGTTCGCCCTACGGGCTCACTCCGCTCCCCTACCCTGCCCCCAATTCCCACCCGCCCCAGTACATCTAAACTTATACCCTCTTAGCCACACCCCTCTACCAATCATCCACCCACTGACTCACTCCGAGCCACACCCCATATATATACATTACCTTCCCTTATATTCTATTTCTCTCCTATCCCACCTTCTCTATCTTAGCTAATACCTATACTTCTCCTAACACATATAATACACTTTTCTCTACCATGCCTCACAAACACTTATGTTTTCTTGCCCTCTTACTCCTGATCACTCTCAACACAGCTTACCTCTTCACCTCATACGAACAACCTCTCCTATCACTTGTTACCATCCCTTCCAAACAAACACTAATACCTTTTCCTGCTCTATCTATAACCTTCCCAAATGCCACTATTATACCTAGTTTCTATCAAGCTAAATATCATCGACTAAATCATATTAAATACTCCTTTTTATGCAATAAAAAATCACTATACCAATATCTCAAACCTTCACAAGACTATAAATTCAGATTTCTCCACTCATTAAAAGATGGAGACATCCTCCCCAACCCTGGCCCAAGCCCTACACCAACCCCCATAAACTACAATCTTAACCATAAGGTCCCACTACCAACAACAAATCCCTCCAAATCACTCTCAATAGCGCATCTCAACATACGTAGCATATGTAACAAAATACCACATATTCATGCCCTCTTGGATGTCCAACAATTTGATATTCTCTGTTTAACCGAAACATGGCTTAAACCTTCAATAAAAGACACCGAAATTATCCCCCCAGGTTACAGCATCATTAGACAAGATCGTTTAAATAAAAAAGGTGGAGGGGTTGCATTTATATATAAATCAGGACTGAAAATCAACAAAATGAACTATAATCTACCCTGTGATGGCATCATTGAAATAATTATTACCAAACTAATACTTAATTACCATAAATCAGTTTATATCATCTGCTCCTACCTTCCCCCAGGAAAAAATTTGACTATATTAGAAGACCTCCTGAATTGGCTTTCGACTAATCTCCCACAAGAAACAATTCTACTAGGAGACTTTAATATCGATTGGACTTTATGTAACAACACTAATCCTTCCTCCCATATTAATCTCTATGGCTTCTCACAGGCTATAAACACTCCTACTAGAATAAACAAATATAATAATAAAAAAAACATCTTAGACTGGATTCTTACAAATTGTCCACAACAAAAATATTCAATAGGAACCCTTCCAGATGACCTTAGTGACCACTCTCTCATATATATTATCAGAAATAAAACATGCTTTAACATACCCTATATAGTCAGGACCATCCGTAGCAAAAAACACCTTAACCAAGAACTCTTTCTAACTGAACTTTATCATTGTAACTGGTCTCCCCTAAAGTCTCTCCCTATAGATGAAGCTGTTAATTACTTTAATAGCACCTTCCTAGCAATCCTAGACCAACATGCCCCAACCCGTTCCATAAGAATGAAAAATAAACCAGCCCCTTGGCTCTCAAATCATACTAGGAAACTTATCCACAATAGAAACAAATCTTGGACTAAATGGCGGTCCACAAAGAACTCAACTGATCACCAAAACTTTAGACAACAAAGAAATATTACAAAAAAAGCTATCCTACAAGACAAAAAGAACTTTTATATACAATTTCAGCAAACATCACTCAAACAACCACAAAAATTTTGGTCTACTATTAACTCACTTCTATCCCCAGGCAGAGTTGAATCACCCAACCCATTAGGCTCTAACCCAGACTATCCAATCCAAACAGCCAATGCCTTCAACTCTTTCTTTACTACCACTATACTTAATCTAGCTAATCAGCAAAATCCAGATACATCTAACCTGCCCAAACCTAACTTTACTCCTCCTCCTTTTCACCTAGAACCAATACCTACCTCTTATATCTCCTCTCTACTTCAAAAACTAAAACCTAACACTCCCTCAGCTGACCAACTACCAGCCGAATACCTCAAAATAGGAGCCAAAGCCATTGCCTACCCAGTCACTATATTAATCAATAGATCCTTAACAGAAGGCCTAATCCCATCAATTTGGAAAATCTCCTACATTATTCCTCTCCACAAAGGTGGAGACTCTACTGAGTTCTCTAACTTCCGTCCCATTGCTCTACTCTCCCCACTAGCCAAAATTATGGAGAAATGTATCCATAAACAATGTATTACCCATCTACTTCAACATCAGCTCCTGGCTAACTGTCAACACGGATTTCGGCCATTTCATAGTACCATCACAGCCTTACTATCCTTTACTAACTGTATAAACAATAATCGTAACAATAATATTTTATCCTCTGCTTTCTTTGTGGATCTATCTAAAGCCTTTGACATGGTTAATCATCAACTTCTCCTCCACTTACTGAAGTCCCTCTCCTTCGACCATCCTGCCATGAACTGGTTCACATCCTATCTTGACAACCGAAAACAAGCCGTTCTCTGGCAAAACCATCTTTCTGACCTTCTTCCTACCTCTCTAGGTGTCCCACAAGGCTCTATTTTAGGGCCACTATTGTTTTCCATCTTCATAAATGACCTTCATCTCTCCATTCCACAGTCTATCTGTATCCAATATGCTGATGACTCCACTATCATTTGCTCTGCCTCATCTCAAACTGATCTACATTCTCACACACAAAAAGCCTTCTCTACTATAGAAAAATGGTTCTCTAACCACTGTCTTCTCCTTAACCCTAAAAAAAACAAATTGCTGCTCTTCAACCCATCTCACCTATCACCTCATCTCCATTTCACACTTACATCTGAAGATGGTACCATTATCTCTCCAGACCCCACTACCAAACTGCTAGGAATTACTATTGACAATCAACTTAAGTTTGATTATCATATAAATTCTACAATTAAAACTACTAATAAAAAACTTGGATCCCTCCACCGCATTAAACCCTTCCTGACACCAACAACTAGACCCACAATAGCCAGAACTCACTTAATCTCTACCCTGTTATATGCTTCCCCCATATATACAAATCTTTCCAAACATAATCTTAACAATCTGACTAGATCATACAATAATATTGCAAGATTTGCCACCAACTCTCCTTTTAGGACCCATCACTGTCAGAATCTAAAACAGCTAGGCTGGCTTGAATTACCACTACTATTACAATTTAATCAACTCACAATTGCCCACAAAGCCCTTTACCAACCTAGTAACACCCCAATTCTCTCGACCCTTATAAGACCTTATAATAACCTGAAGAATCTGTGCTCTGCCAACAAAATGTTGATACACATTTCCTTCTCAAATAACTTAGCAGGCAAATCTCTATTTTCAAACGCAGTGGGTAAAATATGGAATCAACTACCAAACGATCTGACCACCCTGTCCTCTCTCCCATTATTTAAAACCAAACTTAAACTCTTTCTCTCTAATCACTGGTTATGCTCTTGTAATAACCCAGATTAACTACCTTTACTTTTCTTTTCTTTTACAAAAAACCTGACACTAACATAATTCTACTCCCTGCCTTATATCTTTACTACTTTCATTTATTATTACTAGTCCCTCCCTTTAGTCTCTACACTCCCTTCTCCTGTAATCATCAATCCTATTAACCTTTTCCTTCTGTCTTATTACTACTTCTGTTAACTCAAGAACTTGTACTCTATATAATGTCACTGTCTAACGATGCTTTCCTTTCTTTATCGTAATATGTTATTTTTGAAATGTCTAGTGCTCAAATGTAATGTCCAAATGCTATGTAATGTTTTTCTATATTTTATTATGCTGTATAACTGGAGCTTTTCTCCCCGGGCCTCCACTGAAAATGGATATGTATCCAGTTGGACTAACCCGGTAAACAAAAGTAAATAAATAGTACTAAGCTAACTGCCCTTATGAGCAGTTTTAAGCCTAGCCAATTTTCTCTTGTGAGACTCAAACCCTGCACCTTGTGCTTGCCAGGCAAACACCTTAACCATTAGGCCACCCTCCCAACCCACACAGTCTACATGGAGTTTAACAATTCCTGCCCTTTGTTGTTTTCTGTAAGTCTTCTAACCCAAGGTTATGTTCCTCAGTAACCTGTCTTATGGTGGAAAGTTTAGCTTCTTCCTCCAAAACCACCAGTAATGCAGTTTCTTTTATTATCTCCCATTGCAAAAGGTAGTAGTTCTAAATAAAAATTATCTTCTGAATTAATGTCTCTGCATTTGGCATTTAGGTTGATCTTGCTCTACCTTAGTGTAAGTAGATACCACTGTCTTATTTTCTTATCTTTCTTGTGTTGCCCTTACTACAAAGGCTAGGTAAGAACAGAACTTATCATCAGTTTTAATTCTTTCTTGGTACATAAATTTCTGCTTTTTATAGTCTATGCTCAATCATATTCTCCACTTCATACTAGCAAACATAGTCTCAGAACTCTGCATTCCCATGCTTATCTCATTTTCTGTATTGTCTTCTATGGATTCTCACTCAAGTTTCTTTCTACGTGTATCATCTTTTGTTTCTGTGTTATCACTTCTTCTAAGTTTTTGGGTACACTTATGTACTGGGCTGATTTGTACTTCAGAATTTCCAATCAGTTGTGGTTTTATGTTGCCATCTCGCTAAGAAAAGCTTCTGATAACAGACAAACCCCAGGATTCAATAAACCCTACATGGTTATTTTTCCTGCAATGCTCACATAGGTAGGAACAGTTTGTGATTCAGTAAACTCCATTTAGCAGAGAGCAATCATGCCCAACCATGCACACACTGTTAGAATTTGTGTAGCTTCCATGGCATGCAAATCACCCCTGCAAAGCTATCACCATCAATTCAATAAACTCTAAAGCAATTGCGTAGACTCTGTGTAGCTCTTGGCCATGTATTCAAAAACTTTTTGAATACAGCCACAGAAAGGAGTCTACACAGAAACCAAGCTAAGTAAAAGTGATCACATCAGCACACAACTAACCTTAAAAAGTAAAAATACACACATTAATATGTATTTAGTCATTATTGTTCTAAAAAAGGGTAACTAACAGTGTTAACAATAATTATTAAATAAATGAAAGCCCCACTCCCCCCATACCACTATACCTCTAAGTAATGTATACATCCCAAATATAAAAGAGCATGAAAAACAACATTGCCACTGCAATGTAAGCATATTGAGTATACAAGTTGTGGAAAACAGTAAAATGTAAGGAAAAATGGTTGTCCCTTTTGTGTTATCCATACCTCTCCCCTGCAGTTCCCCTGCCTAAACAGTTACTAACCACGTACAAGAGGGCCTTTCTACATGGTTACTATGCAAATAAGATCCACACACCTTTGATTTACTGAATCACTAAAAAGTGTAACTGTGTAGGGCAGACCACTTCATGTAGTGACTCCTACAGTGTTTTCACAATGCTTTGCGTAGCTCCATCACAGGAAAATGAGGAATACATAGCAGGTGTCCGTCTAACTGCTATATAACTATTTCTGTAGCCCCATGTGTATATGCTTGGGCTACAGCACAGCAGGTGCAGGGTTTAAGTACAAACCCTACAACCTTATTTACCTTTTTTTTTTTTTTTTGTGATTGTTGCATGCGATGCTACACTTAATACTTGTAAGTAAGTAGCAGGCATGTCTCATAGGTGCTAATTACAGAGCAGAAGCAGATAATTTTCAGCACAGTGCTAGTCCATAGGTTATAAAACAGCCAGGTAGACTCAAGTCTGTTTTTTTCCTACCTACTGCAATACCATTATAGTAGAGTAAAGGAACTTTTAACTTGAGACAATACTAGGGGCTGCAGCTTTAATCCATATGTATGTGCTACAGGCTGAGGCTGCTGGTGCTGATGACAATAGGCATAGGCTGAGGAGGAGAGGAGTGTTCACATCCAGGCTGATGTTTCACATGCTACATGACATGGAGATTGTATAGCACTACAGGGTGGAAAGGACACATTACAAGAACTCTGTGAGCTCTGCCACCCTCAACTCAGACTCAGAGCCAACTGAGGGGAACTCATCCCACTGGAAGCTATGGTATGTGTAGCCCTTAGGATATTAGCTACAGGTACCTTTCAAAGACCAACTGGGGACATGATGGGCATGTCACAGTCATCGGCATCCAGGATCCTACACAAATTCCTGGATACCATGCTCATGCATGCTTGTGAGCACATATGTTTCCCTCGTAGGTTTGTGGAGTGGGCCAGAAATATGGTCCAGTTCTACTGGGTAGCCCATTACCCTGAAGTACTGTGTGGTATAGACTGCACTCATGTACACATCAAGGCATCACCTGGTGAGCGAGGTAGAATCTACTAAAACAGCAAGGAGTTCCCCTCCATTAACTGACAAGTCATGTGCAATTCCTAGAGAATTATCTTGAATGTGTGTGCTGGCAACCTTGGCAGTTATCATGAATCCCTTAAATGGCACACATCACAGCTGTACCAGATGTTTGCTAGGGGGGGACATCCCACAAGGACCTTTACTGGGGAATGCTAGATATGCACTGGAGCTGTGGCTGATGACACCCATCAGAAGTGCGCACACACACACACACACACACACACACACACACACACACACACACACACACACACACACACACACACAGAAGAACACTGTAATGAGGCACATGCTCAGACTAGAAACATCATACAGTGTGTGTTTGAGCTGCTGAAGTCACAGTTCAGGTGCCTAGATACAGCCAGTCAAGCCTTGCAGTTTGATCCACGTACATGTACAAAAATCTTCACAGCATGTGCTGTGTTACACAATCTGATCCTGTGGAAACAGCTGCAGCAGGATCAGCAAAGGGAATGGACACACATCCTGCCGCCAATGCCTACTGCACCACAGGCACAGTCACAGGAGGACTCGGAGGGGCCCCACTAGCTGCTGTAAACAGAGGCAGAACTAGGCATGTACAGTATGCCCTTGCTTTCGCTAAGAGACAACGCATAGCACATTTGCTGACCATCCAGGCAGCTAATACCATTCTCCAACTCACATATATAGATTAAAATTCATGCCAGGCAAGTCACACAACCTTTGCCTCCCCATGTAATGACTAAGTACAGCTTGCATCAGAGAGAGTCAGCCCTGAACTAAAACTATGTAAACTGCTGCAATTGCAAGGTAAGTGCTGACCCTACACTGTATTCTTTAATAATAATATGCCATTATACATGACTTTGTTAACTTGGTACAGTAGTCACGTAAATTTAGTTGTATTTGTCCAGAAAGTATCATAACATGTGACAGCAGAGGAATTACTTTACTTGTATGTAAAAGAGCTAACCATGCCCCACTATGGCTTTGATTTGTCAAAGAGACAATGCAGAGCACAGTCACTGAACACCTAGGGGCCTAATCTCTTTCTCCTTTTCACATACATGTGTAGTCAGATTTATGTCAGACAACTCAACACAACCTTTACCTTCACATGTATTGCCTGTGGACTGCCTGAATCACACAGATTCAGCCTTGAACTAAAACTGTTGTCAACTGCTGCATTTGCAAGGTACCTCATGAACATTCCTCTCAACTGGATGTACTGTCGCACAATGTCCGGAATCTGGACTTATATTTTGGTCCATTTTTCATAAAAATGTGTGGTGTTATGGAAGATTACTAGCAAATCATTAAAGATTGAAGTCAGAAAATAATGACAGACATCTGAGTTTCAGACTTCATATCCTTCAGAAATTCAATGGTAATGCAAAATCTGTTATTTTATCAACTTTCTTAGTTTGTAAGATCAGTACTTAACAAGTGTCCCTATTTTAGTGCTTTTGTCCCACTATTTATGGCTTTGTCCACATTTCATGCTCTAAGAGGTTCAGATGCATGGTCTTGAACCTGGGATAATTGTTTAATGATATTATGGCATATTACTGCTTTGTTTACCTTGCTTCAGTAATCAGGTAAATGTTGTTGAATGTCCACAGAAAAAGTGTAACATGTTACAGTAGAGCAAATGTGTTCACTTACATGTTCCCATTACTAAGTACTATGTCTCATCCATTACAGATTCATACAGTCAGCCCTGTCAAAGGTCATGAGGAACACTGCATGCACCCAGTGTAGCACCACACATTTGCAGTGGTAAAGCATTACATATAATAGTTATAAAGTAATGATACACATTGCAGTCTCTGACTTCAAAAAGAGTCCCAAGATCAAACTACAGGTAGGATGCAGAACAAGGAGAGTAACAAGTAACAATGACAGAATAACATATTTTATTGTGTCATGCCAGGACATCAGCTGTGATCACCAAATTAACAGGCTAAGCTTCTTCAACACATGTAACTGAGGTTTGCCTCCACTACACAAAACAACGGGGTTCCCTTGTTTGACCCATACCAGTAACTCGTCAGTGATAGCAGTGTACATTGTGTTGCACTTCATTGTCTGAATAATGCTTGTACTAGTGTGTTGCATAGCTGTTCCTGTGGCAATGAGGAATAAAGCATCCATCCTGTGTTTTAAAGATCCATTGGTGCGTGGGTTCAAGTCTCACACTATGTAGACATTTCTAATGTGTACTTTCATTTGTTACTGTGGTTAACATACCTAGCTTTGACGCATTTCACTTCTTTTCTATTTCACTTTCCTTTACATATGGGATAAGGAATGTAGGAAATGTCCATGTCCATTGTTAGTATGTGTCAGTCCTGGGGTAAATTGTCAGAGCATAGTCAAACATGACACATATTTTTTCAGATAAAAACAAGGCCATTGCCTTGTTTGTAGCAGAAAACAAAAGGTGTCATCTTTGGCTCTGCTCATCTGTTTTTTTTTTTGTTTTGTTTTTTTTTTTGCTGCATGCTGCATGGCTAAAACTGGACAAACAAGACCACCTAGGAAAAAGACTGCCAAAAATAGAAACCAAATATATTCAGTTATTGCCCTTGGTCACTGCCAAAACCAGGCCTGGAGTGCAAACTAAGCTGGCAGACATGTGCACTGCTTACTACAAGCAAAGAGGTGTAATTTGTATGTGTGTACACTTTGCTCATCTAGCAAACCCGCTGCACACTGCTCTATGGGACTGTATATATGATGTTTCATTGTTAGTCTGTATTGGATATTACATTGGAAACATTACACAATAAGGTCCAGATGTTAGCATGTCTCATATATTTACAATACATCAATATGTTGCCTACCTTCTGACTCCCCCAAACACAAATCAGAAAAACACTGGAGATTCATTCTTTTTTCCAAACTTGTATCAATCATGCTACCAACTGTATTATTTATTGTAGTGCGCTCCCACATGGATAGGCCCACTTATTGGTGCTCACAGCCATGCTCTTATAACATTAAACATCCAAATGAAAAGAGACATAGAGGAGCTCTCTGAGCATGTAGCCCAGGCTGGTATGACCCTGACCTTGAGTAGCATCTTACCCTCACCAAGAATGATGCCACAATATGAAGACAAGATGATCAGTTTCAACAATTGGCTTAAGTATTGGTGTCATTCAAAGGGGATCCAATGCCTGTCAGCTTGGGATGATATGCACGACAAGCCACGATGCTTTGCTAGGGACGGCTTGCACCTGTCACCCTGGCTTCGGATATTGGCAAAGGCTCTTGCTACCCCATAGTGCCGTTTTTAGGCAAGGCTCAAAAGACAAACCCACCTCCATAGGTATCACAAGGGATAAGAAACTAAGAGTAATGCTACTCAACGCTAGAAGTCTAAACCTCAAGATGCACGCTCGAAACTCTCCTTAGCATGGAGAACATCGATATCTGTGCAGTAACAGAAACCTGGTTCAGGACTCCCGAGAGCACCCCAGCACTACCAGGTTATACCTCATACCATGCTTTTCGGCCCCAAAACTTGGACTGAACCACAAAAGGAGGGGGAGTATCGATATTCATCAAAGATACCCACACCTCCAGGTTGGTGGCAAAGCACGAAGCATCAGAGACTATCCATGTGCAACTAACAGTGGGTAAAACTGCCTTCCAGTTTATAGCCTGCTACAGACCACCCTCCCAAACCCAGGAACCCCACTCGGCCTTCCTGAAAACACTGGAAAATATGAAGGTCTCTCCGAGCACCATTATATTGGGCGACTTCAACTACCCAAACATAGATTGGGAGCATTACTCTAGCTCCAACACCCTTGCCCAAAGGTTCCTAGAATTCATAAACTCAAATGCTATGGAACAACTTGTTACCACTCCCACAAGAGGGGAAAACATACTGGACCTGATCATCACCAACATGGGGACTCTATGCTCCAGACCAGAAGTGTATCCCTCACTGGTAAGATCAGACCATAAACTGATCTCACTGGATATTCACATCCCGACCCCACCCAGTGCCCAGAAAACCACAGTGAAAAACTTCTCTAAAGCAAATTTCACACTCCTCAAAACCGAGGTGGAATCCTTCAAAGCCCCCGGGCCTGTGGAAAATCTGGCCCAGACCGCAGAATCCTTTATAAATGCATTCTATGAACACCTTCAGGAATGCATGGATCATGCAATCCCAAATAAAACCAAGACCCAATCCTCCAAAGGAAGACGACATGTCTGGTGGACCCCAGCCATAAACAAACTATACAATAGAAGGAGGAAGCTACTACATGATAGAGCAAAATCCCAAAAAGGGAAGTCATCTCTGATCAGTATTAGCAAAAAACTAAGGGCACTCATAAAATCGTCAAAGGCCAGCTTCGAGAGAAAAATTGCACAGGATACTAAAGATAATCACAAGGCTTTCTTTAGTTATGTTAGGAACCTGGGTGGGAATTCCCAGATATGCTCAGAATTAGTCCAAAATGACAAAAGATACACTGATCCCACAGACATTGCCAACATCCTAGCTGACAGGTTCAGCGCAAACCTCTCCCCCCCTGCCCACCAAAAGGGCAAATATCTATCCCAGCAGAGTGCTGCCCCCCTGACATCTCAGATGCTCAGATGAGAGCTGCCCTCTCCAAAGCAAAAAACACAGCATCAATGGGACCAGACGGTGTCTCAGGCTGCGTCCTACATGAACTCCAAGAAGAGCTAAACCCAAACATAAAACTACTGTTCAATCTCAGCCTTACTACAGGATATGTACCCAAAGAGTGGCGTACAGCAACAGTGGTCCCTCTCCACAAAGGTGGTGCCTCAACGGACCCTGGAAACTATTGCCCCATAAGCCTGACTAGCTTGGCCTGCAAAGCTATGGAAAGGATCATCATGGACCTCATAAATAAAGATATTGGGGACCTAAAGACACTGGATCCTACCCAGTTTGGCTTTGTTAAGGGCAGATCCTGCCTCTTAAACCTGGTTGACTTCTTTGAAACAGTCACCAAGGCCATTGACGAAGGGAAGGTGGTCCACACAGCCTATCTGGACCTCGCAAAAGCCTTCGATACAATACCCCACTCAGGCATTATAGATAAGCTCACCAGCTTAAATATAAACCCCTATGTCACTAGATGGGTTGCAAACTGGCTCAAGGACAGAACCCACATGGTTAGAATTGCTGGAGCCATGTCAGACTCCAAACCAGTTACAAGTGGCGTCCCACAAGGCTCAGTCCTGGGACCTCTCTTGTTTGGTATATATTTTTCGGAGGTACAGGCCAACATGGAAGGACTGTGGCTGACCAAGTTCGCAGATGACTGCAAACTGGGCGCCATAATCGACTCTCCAGCCGACACAAGCATCCTCCAAAAGGGCCTCATAGAAACAGACAACTGGTGCCAGAGCCATGGCCTCAAGCTAAATGCCAAAAGTGTATAGTCATCCCCTTTGGCAAAAACAAAGTGCCCACAAATTACCACATAGGTGGTAATCCATTAAGTACAGAAGAAGTCATTAGGGACCTGGGGACCCAAGCTGATAGCAATCTCTCATTTGACAACCACGTGGCCAAAGTGGTTAGAAAAACATTTTATATAGCCCACCTAATCATGAAGGGATTCACATCTAGATTAGGAGAGGTCATCGATGCCTCTTTACTCATCCCTCATCAGGCCCATAATCGAGTACAATGCCCCTTTTGGGATGTACCTTACCAAACACCTGCAGCAACTGGAAAGACCCCAAAAGTACCTCACCAAGAGGATCAAAGGGCTCAAACAGATGCCATATGCTACCCGGTTAAAAAAACTCCAGCTCTACTCAGTGGCATACCGCCTGCTCAGAGGTGACCTGTGCCTGACGTATAAGGCCATGTCCAACCCGGAATTAAGGGACATGCTGCACCTCAAAAAATCCAAATCCCATCGAGCTACACGCTCGAGAGACTTGAACCTCAGCACTGAAATAAATAGGACATGCTGGAGGGACAGATTCATAACCCAGAGGCTCCCTTCACTATGGAATAAAATCCCAGTCCAGGTTAGGCAGAGTCCCTCATTGACTCTCTTCAAGAGGAATCTTGATGAGTGGATGGGAGATCATAGGTTTACCCCGAGTATCACTTCTGTGTCACTGTTAGACAGAGGCACAGTATACTAACCTCGAAAAAGGGCATAGCAAAATTAATTTAAAATGGGTGGCGAAAGCCAAACATACTCTGGCTAGGCTTATAAATGCCCTAGGGCAGATAGCCTAGTATGAACCTATGAACCTTTGAACCTATGAAGTATGGTCAATAAGGGTACTTCTGTAGCTACACTAATAGGGTTTTTAACAGAATACTGCTATTAGGTTAATGGCCTCATATAATGCTATGAGGCCATGTGCCTAGGCAGGATCCACAAGCTGTTGTTCACTACATGGGCTGCTGATGTCATCTGTTATAAGTACACATACAGTCTGGTATCAGTCATACTTGTGTTGTGGTGCTTGCATTGAATGCTGTGTGCTGTAGTCCATGCACTTAGATAGATAGGAGTTCTATTCCCGCTACAGTCAACTGTGTGTGAATCTAATTAGCAGAGTACACCTGGTATCCTACACTTTACCAAAGCCATAGTTTCCCATTATTTTGAAACTTGCACAAGCTGACACATCCACTTCATGTAGACCTCAAAACCTCTTGTCCCTCACATGGCCTGATGATGTCACCTACTATAAGTTCACTTTACTCCTGCAAAAAAAAATAGACTTGTGTTGTGGTGCTTGTGTTAAGTACTGTGTTCTATAGTTTATGCACATAGATAGGTAGGGGTTCTATTCTCACTGTAGTAAACTGTATGTATGTCCACTCAGTGGAGTACAGCTGGTATCCTGCAATTACTTTACCAAGGCTGTGGTTTATCACTATTTTGATATTTGTACAAGCTGACACTTCCACTCACGCAGACCTCCCAACCTATTGTCCCCTCACATGGCCTGATAATGTTACCTATTTTAATTTCACTTGCATTCCTCTTAAGCTCTAACTTGTGCCATGTTACTTATATTAAGTACTGTGTTCTCTAGTCCATGCACTTAAGTATGAGTTCTAATCCCACTGCAGTCAACTGTGTTTGTGTTTGTGTGTGTGTGTGCGTGTGTGTGTGCGCGTGCACGCGCGCGCGCGTGTGTGTGTGTGTGTGTGTGTGTGTGTGTGTGTGTGTCTGCAAGCACATGAGTAAGAGTGAGCTGCTACTTAGAATTACCTAAAGCATTTTACAACAACAAGGTTTACCTTTGTCCTCTCTTTAAGATACACTGCTGATGTTATCGCCCATACAGTGTTATTGAACACACACCACATTGGTCTTGAGCTATGGTGCACACATTACTATGCTGTGTTCTGTAGTCTCTGTGCTTAGAGAGGTAGGAATTCCATTACAGTCAAATGTGTGTGCTTCTGGGTGAGCGAGCTGCTACTTAGAATTAGTTAGAGCATTTTACAACAGCATGGCTTATTTTTAGGAGACACTGCTGATGTTATTGCCTATAAAGTGTTATTGCACATACTTCAAACTGGTCTTGCACTGTGGTGCTTGTGTACTTTGCTGTGTTCTGTAGTCTCTGCACTTAGAAAGGTAGGTGTGCTAATCCCACTGCAGTCAACTGTATGAGAGTGAGCTGCTACTTAGAATTAGCTAGAGCATTTTATTACACTTGTCCTCTCTTTAAAAGAGACTGCTGATCATCACCTATAAAGTGTTATCAGAAACACCAAGCTGGCCTTGAGCTGTGGTGCTTGTATACTTTGCTTTGTACTGTAGTCTCTGCACTAAGGTAGGAGTGCTAATCCCGCTGTTATCAACTGTGTTTGTGTGAAAGTGAAATGCTACTTAGAATTAACTTGAGCATTTTACAACAGAAGGGTCTACCCTTGTCCTCTCTTTAAGAGACACTGCTGATGTCATCACCTATAAAGTGTTGTCATACACACTCCAATCTGGACTTGAACTGTGGTACTTGTGTACTTTGCTGTGTTCTATAATCTCTGCACTTAGATAGGTAGGAGTTGCATTCTTGTTACAGTCAACTGTGTAGACAGCTGTTTTGTATCAATACATAGAGCATTTAACTGCTGCATGTTGGACACGTATTTCGCACTAAATACAGTCTGTTGATGTCATCAACTATATGATATGTTTGCATATGTATTAATCACCAAAAAGTAAGTAAAACCACAGAAACTCAACCAGCAAGAGTCAAATACTTCCAATAAATTCAGCACACTTTATTCACCGTTGTCTAGTGCTTTCTTCTCCACTACAGAGACTTCCTCAGAACAATGTCCCACCCATACCCAGCCATTAAAATACCCACCCCCAATTATTCAATTAACGTTTTCATTTTTATTAAAAGCAATACACCAAAATATAAGTTTCCACATTCCTTAACTCTTGTAGTGCATTCAGTAATGTGCAAATTGTGTTTTACATACATTGAATTAAATCCACAGTGTAAAAATAAATATAACCAAACTTTGAATTATTTCAAACCATAAAACAATCTATTATAAACATAAGACAATTTGTCAGTTCATAAAACCCCATCCCTAACCTAAAATTTGATCGAGCTTTAAAACACTAGCAATACTAATAGTTTAATTGATGCCAGGTTACTGGGAGGCATTAAAATACAACTGCCATCTCAGCTCCATAACATCTTAATGGATATCTAAAATGCAACCTTGTTCATCCTTCACTAACTGCTGTATGACTAAAAATTTAAAATGGTTACCTTGATTTTCTTTAACATGTCTATAGAGGGCACTGGTACTCCTACAATGTCTCAAATCACCCAGGTGCTCACCAATTTTTAGTTTAAACCTTCTACATGTCTTAGCTATATAAAATATAGGACATTCATTACACTTGGCCATGTGTATAACATTAATGCTGTTGCAATTATAGTGTCCTTCAATATTAATATTAATAACTTTACCATTGACCCTAATTCTCTCTCCTGTTTCCAAAATGAATGGACAAAAGGAACACAAATTACATTTATAGAAGCCAATCTTTCTGTTAGTTTTGTTTTCATGTTTTACACCCTCCAAAATATTTTTGATAGATCTATCTCTCCTAAAAACAAGTTCCGGACTCTTACCAACTTTAGCCCCTACATTGGCATCATAGGTTCATAGGTTCATAGGTAAGTACTAGGCTATCAGCCCAAGGGCCTATTTAAGCCTAGCCAGCAAGGTTCCATAGCTTACACCACCCAAGAAAGTTATTTTCCTGTGCCACTGTCCAGCAGAGACACAGAAGTGATCCCCGGGGTGTATTTCCTATTTCCCATCCACTCATCAAGATTTTTCTTGAAGAGTGCTAATGAAGAACTTTGCTTGACATAGATGGGTAGCTTGCTCCAGAGTATAGGAAGTCTCTGGGACAGGAATCTATCCCTCCAGCATGTCCTGTTTATTGTGGTGACAAGGTTTAGGTCCCTAGAGCATGTAGCTCAGAGGGATTGGGATTTCTTTAGGTGTAGCATGTCCAACAGCTCTGGGTTTGACATAGCTTTATATGTTAGGCAGAGATCACCTCAGAGTAGGTGATATGCTACGGAGTGAAGCTGGAGTTTTTTGAGGCGGTCAGTGTAGGGAATTTGTTTGAGGCCAGTAATCCTCTTTGTGAGGTACTTCTGTGGTCTTTCCAGCTGCTGCAGATGTCTTGTGAGGTACATTCCAAAAGGGGCGTTGTACTCTATAATGGGTCTAATGAGTGATGAGTAGACGGGAACAATGACCTCTTTTTTCCTGGATAAGAACCATTTTATGATGAGGTGTGCCACATAGAAGGACTTCCTGACTACTGTGGCGATATGACTATCAAAGGAGAGACTACTGTCCACCTGGGTCGCAAGGTCTCTTATCATGCATTCGGTGTTAAGTAGATTGCTGCCTATGTGGTAGTTCATGGGTACAGTTTTTACCAAAGGGGATGAGACTGCACTTTTTGGCATTGAGCTTGAGGCCATGGCTCTGACACCAGGCATCTGTCACAG